>NC_091171.1:18848162-19148162 GCF_040958095.1 Procambarus clarkii
TTGTTCACCATAACTGTACATCTAAGCTTGTATGGTGAGTAAAGGCACAAAGACGTAACTACTCCCACAGTCAGCTGGTTGCGGCTGGCCTCAAGGCCAGCAGCACTAATATTTCTCCTCCAACAATACTGTTTCTGGTGTTATTACGCTATATAAGCACATTATATTTAAGTATCTACCCATTTTATTCACCATACCTGTACAAATAAGCTGGTATGGTGCCCAAATGCCATAGTGGTCACCAGTAAACAACATGTCGTGCAGATGATGCACCTCCCTCACCAAAATGGCGGCTCCCAACCTACTCCTATTGCTGTTATTACACTCTATACACACGTTATATATAAGTATCTATATGTGTGTTCACCATAGCGAACCACTAAGGTGGTATGGCGAGTGCAGTCAATAAAAGGTGGCCACACACAGTCAGAAGACAATGCCACCACCCTCCCTCCCACAGCATTACTCCTCTCTCCATGGAGCACAGCGCTAAATATCACCACAATCCTGCTATTATCAGAACCCTGGTCAGTTTTATCACAGTCAGTGGTCTTCTGTAATAATATCATCGCTAAATAATAGCAAGAACATGTATATTATGGCATTTTTAGGCAATGCTGTGGTCACAAGCTGAACAGCAGTGCTGTGAGCTCATGCTGTGTGCGTCAGGCTTGGTAGCTCACTTGATACTGAGGCCCCTCACACCCAGGAATTTGGCCCACGATTTGTTTTAAAAATGAAGTCTGTTTACAAGAGCCCTGATGAAGGTGTGGTGAACCCCGTGTATCCGTGGGCCGTTTAAATCTTGCGCGGTACTCCAAAACATCATATGATGCCGAGTGCAAGTTACTGCAAGTCACTCAACGCATCATATGTCTTGCATAACTAAAGGGTTAATAAGCTGGTATGGTGTCTAAACAGCATAGTTGCCACTGCATGATAAGTCACACAGCAGACAACAGCCTCACTCACTCCCCCTTACTTAAATGGCTCCTCCCAACAAAAGCCTTTTGCTGTTATTACACTCTATACACACATTATATACAAGTATCTACATTTGTGTTCACCATAGCGAACCACTAAGCTGGTATGGTGATTCCAGACAATAACATGTTGCCACACACCAGCCAGCAGGTGACGCCACCTCTCCCAACCTCCCTCACCAAAAATACTCCTCCCACTGCTAATTCACATTGTTAATTCTCACCACAATCCTGCTATTATCAGAATCCTGGTCACTAAATCATGTAAATGAATAATTTTCCCAGATGTTTATTTTGTAAAGGAACATGAGAAATTGTTTGAAGAATTTTAGATGGACAAAATAATGGCAGTGTGCTGTGGCTAGCTAGCGCTGTGAACATCTTGAACAGCATTTATTCACCGATATCTGAACATTGTACACAGTCTTTATCGCAGTCAGGCTCTTTTGTAATACTATCATGACTAAATAATACCAGATACATATTTAGAAAATTTTAGGTGATGCTGTGGTCAAAAGCTGAACAGCAATGCTGTTATGCTGCGTGTACCAGCCTTGGTTGCTCACTCAGTACTGTAACCTTCACACCCAGGAATGTTACCCACGATTTTTTTTTTTTTTTAAATGGCGTCTGTTTAGGAGAGCCCTGAGGAAGCTGATGTGAACCCCGTGTCGCTGCGGGAGTTTTGAATGGTGCGCTATACCAATAAAAGCCCTGAGGTGCATTACGCACTACCTGTCAAGAGCCTCAAGGTGCGTTGCGCAGTGCAGTGGTTAAGGAACAGTTGAAGAAGGTGGCTAAGAAGGCATTTTTATATTATGACCTTAAATTTTGAGTTTCACATGCTAGCGTGTTGGTGGTTTGTGAACACAACACGTCACTTAAAGCACTGAGCTTATGGAATATCTGGGTCTGATTTACGAATGGCAAAATTACTGCTTCCAACTTTAATCGCCATTCACTTAGGATATGATGAAGCTTTTGTATTTTAATGTACAATACTGTATATTATGTGATTACACCAAGGTATACATCATGAAAATGCTATAAAAATTTTGAACCAAAATTTTTTGCAAAGTGCCAGTGAAACCTGAATTTGCACCCAACCACAGAATGCACAGTCCTAACCAAACCATATTTTCTTTCAAACCCTTACACAAAACGTGATACTGCTCTAAACTCTCACCTAGTCATCAAGTGCTTCCAGCTTCTCTCTCTGTAAATGCCCCAAAACTCTATTCAGTTACTAGGTGCTCCAACTATCACATGATGTGAACATTCAAAACCTTAAGATCCACAACATTCATTTCATCTTTGCAAAAACCACCATAGCAATGAATAAATATATAATTACAGTATATACAATTCTTTGATTTATTTATATATCTCTAAAATTAGCAATGAATTGAGAAAGAATTTACAGACTAAAAGCTTCGAGCTACAATAGAGTAAGTCAGAATACAGTACTGTACTCTATTAACATGTGTAATAGCCGAATCATGTAATAATCATATGGATTTAATCATACCTGAAAAAATCATCAATATAATTTTGACAGCAAATAAATTAAGTATTCCCCACAATTCTGAGGACAAAATAATTTAAAAGACAATAAGGCTTTGCATCCCAACACCTTCAATCAAACCTTTAATTGCTGTAAATCCATCATATATATTCATTAATTTTACAAAGTGAAATACAGCACACTGTTTTAATGTGCTTTTAATATGAAAACATGATTACAGAAAGGGAGAAATTATGTGCAGTAGACAACAAAGCCAGTGACAACCAGAATAGTGTATGGTACTAACTTTGGAACAAAAAATGAATGAGAAGGACTGTACTTGTCACCATAAAATAAATTAAACTTCTGAGATTTCAATATTGTCTTGCATATTTAACCCAGAAAGAATCATTAGGAAAGTATGTTCATTATAAATTGCTAGGCTAAGTACGAATTCTTGATAATTTATGATACCCATTTCTTTGTTTATCAGCTTTGTGCTTCATCTTCCTGGAGTCAAAGAGAATTTCTGCATCACTGTCACTCTCTGAGGCTGATTCAAGTAGACTACCAGAATTGCGACTCTTAACTTCATTTGGGAAAGAAAATATTCAGAAATTAGTAAAAACACTAATAATCGTAAAAGATAGTCATGAATGAACCGAGATATTTTAAAATAAATGTATGCAAAACTTTTAAAGCACCACTTACACTGTACTCAGGAAAGAACCACAATATAACAAGCTATGAAATCTTTATGCTATACTCTGCCAAGGTAAAAGAAAGTTATGGCTAATGACAGTACTTTCACAATCCTGCTGCCTGTGTTCAAGTGCAAGTTAAATGCTTTCATTAATTTGTATTCAGTACTGTACTTTAATCATATCCCTTTTAATTTTATTTTACCTTCTAGGGAAGGTAAACAAAAATTTTTGAAAGAGCCCCTCAGTAGCTCCCCCAGTGCTGCAACCTGGAAGCATCCAAGACTTTGATAATATACCCGAATTCTATGACCCATGAGTGTCTGGTGATTCAACCTGTCTTCAGGGAGGAGATCCACTCAAAGGAATGGATTGAGAACAACTACAGTATATAATTTGTGCTATTATCTACTATCTATCCATGGTTAGGTTAGGTTAAGGTTAGGGTAGGTTCAGGGTAGATTAGGTTAGGTATCATTACATTTGTCAATATTATATTGTATTAATGTAACTAATGTGAAATATGTAATTCAAAAACTATTTCAGTGTGGCCGTGAATTCTATTTATAGAAAACCAAATTCTTCAAAGAAAATGTTTTCAATCTATGCAAAGTGATTGAGGCAGACTCTGTATACAACTTGAAATGTTGTACACCAGTCAATTGAAGGTTGAGAAGTGGGATAAAAAAATTGAAGTTCAATCCACAAAGAAGCACAATTAGGTAAGTACCTACCTGGAATTAGGCCCCACTTATGTTTAATGCTTTCCTCATGGCCATCAAGCAGTGAATAACGAGGTGGCTTGCGGTGAGGTCGAGCATTACCTCCAAACTTCCTCACTAGAAGTGATATTATACCCCATCCTATCAATCCTGTGGCAAGCACTACCAGGCATATTGTTACAAATACATAAACAACACTCCAATCTGAAAATAAAATTTATGCAATTTTAGTACACACACACACATTTATTTTATAATATATATATATATATATATATATATATATATATATGTCGTACCTAATAGCCAGAACTCACTTCTCAGCCTACTATTCAAGGCCCGATTTGCCTAATAAGCCAAGTTTTCCTGAATTAATATATTTACTATAATTTTTTTCTTATGAAATGATAAAGCAACCCTTTTCTCTATGTATGAGGTCAATTTTTTTTTATTGGAGTTAAAATTAACGTAGATATATGACCGAACCTAACCAACCCTACCTAACCTAACCTAACCTATATTTATAGGTAAGGTTAGGTTAGGTAGCCAAAAAAAGCTAGGTTAGGTTAGGTTAGGTAGGTTAGGTAGACGAAAAAACATTAATTCATGAAAACTTGGCTTATTAGGCAAATCGGGCCTTGAATAGTAGGCTGAGAAGTGCGTTCTGGCTATTAGGTACGACATATATATATATATATATATATATATATATATATATATATATAAATATATATATATATATATATATATATATAAATATATATATATATAAATATATATATATATAAATATATATATATATATAAATATATATATATATATAAATATATATATATATATATATATATATATATATATATATATAAATATATATATATATATATATATATATATATATATATATATATATATATAAATATATATATATATATATATATATATATATATATATATATATATATATATATCTACATTTGAGTGAGGTGGGAAGGGTGATGTGGCATTACATTTGAGTGAGGTGGGAAGGATGATGTGGCATTAACACAAGACAGAACACTAGAGGATATTAATAGGGTATTAAAAGTATCAACACAAGACAGAACAGAAACAATGGGTATTGAATAGAAGTGTTTGTAGAGAGCCTATTGGTCCATATTTCTTGATGCTTCTATATTGGAGCGGAGTCTTGAGGTGGGTAGAATATAGTTGTGCAATAATTGGCTGTTGATTGCTGGTGTTGACTTCTTGATGTGTAGTGCCTCGCAAACGTCAAGCCGCCTGCTATCGCTGTATCTATCGATGATTTCTGTGTTGTTTACTAGGATTTCTCTGGCGATGGTTTGGTTATGGGAAGAGATTATATGTTCCTTAATGGAGCCCTGTTGTTTATGCATCGTTAAACGCCTAGAAAGAGATGTTGTTGTCTTGCCTATATACTGGGTTTTTTGGAGCTTACAGTCCCCAAGTGGGCATTTGAAGGCATAGACGACGTTAGTCTCTTTTAAAGCGTTCTGTTTCGTGTCTGGAGAGTTTCTCATGAGTAGGCTGGCCGTTTTTCTGGTTTTATAGTAAATCGTCAGTTGTATCCTCTGATTTTTGTCTGTAGGGATAACGTTTCTATTAACAATATCTTTCAGGACCCTTTCCTCTGTTTTATGAGCTGTGGAAAAGAAGTTCCTGTAAAATAGTCTAATAGGGGGTATAGGTGTTGTGTTAGTTGTCTCTTCGGAGGTTGCATGGCTTTTCACTTTCCTTCTTATGATGTCTTCGATGAAACCATTGGAGAAGCCGTTATTGACTAGGACCTGCCTTACCCTACAGAGTTCTTCGTCGACTTGCTTCCATTCTGAGCTGTGGCTGAGAGCACGGTCGACGTAACGAGGTGGTAACGAGGTACGTCGACCGTGCTCTCAGCCACAGCTCAGAATGGAAGCAAGTCGACGAAGAACTCTGTAGGGTAAGGCAGGTCCTAGTCAATAACGGCTTCTCCAATGGTTTCATCGAAGACATCATAAGAAGGAAAGTGAAAAGCCATGCAACCTCCGAAGAGACAACTAACACAACACCTATACCCCCTATTAGACTATTTTACAGGAACTTCTTTTCCACAGCTCATAAAACAGAGGAAAGGGTCCTGAAACATATTGTTAATAGAAACGTTATCCCTACAGACAAAAATCAGAGGATACAACTGACGATTTACTATAAAACCAGAAAAACGGCCAGCCTACTCATGAGAAACTCTCCAGACAATGAAACAGAACGCTTTAAAAGAGACTAACGTCGTCTATGCCTTCAAATGCCCACTTGGGGACTGTAAGCTCCAAAAAACCCAGTATATAGGCAAGACAACAACATCTCTTTCTAGGCGTTTAACGATGCATAAACAACAGGGCTCCATTAAGGAACATATAATCTCTTCCCATAACCAAACCATCGCCAGAGAAATCCTAGTAAACAACACAGAAATCATCGATAGATACAGCGATAGCAGGCGGCTTGACGTTTGCGAGGCACTACACATCAAGAAGTCAACACCAGCAATCAACAGCCAATTATTGCACAACTATATTCTACCCACCTCAAGACTCCGCTCCAATATAGAAGCATCAAGAAATATGGACCAATAGGCTCTCTACAAACACTTCTATTCAATACCCATTGTTTCTGTTCTGTCTTGTGTTGATACTTTTAATACCCTATTAATATCCTCTAGTGTTCTGTCTTGTGTTAATGCCACGTCATCCTTCCCACCTCACTCAAATGTAATGCCACATCACCCTTCCCACCTCACTCAAATGTAGATATAAAATCAGGGAAACGCAAGTTCTAATCAGTTGTGTATTTGTGAAGTCTTTGAAAATGTAATATATATATATATATATATATATATATATATATATATATATATATATATATATATATATATATAAGTATCCACTCAATTTAACAGCCTATAAGGGGCTGAGCCCTAGTCGTTATTTACGGAGCTCCGTTATTTCCGACGTTAAGTCGGGTCGGGTAATTTTTCAAGTAACATTCAGGTAGGATATATTTTATACTGTATAACTAAAATTAAATAAAGTTCATTGTTTAATTGCATTCCAATTTAGTGCACGGCCGACGATTAAGCCAGTTGCTGGCTGCTGCATGGATGATGTGTGAACACGCTCTGATCAAGTCCAGATGGGTGGGAAAAAATTGATTCATTCCTTTGTATTGAAAAATATTTCATGTATCAATCAGTGAGTTAATATTGTCTTAATAAAATTTTAGAGATGTGTTTTGATTTACCCTGAACAGTGCAGGTAATGTATTTTTAATGTTACGACACAGGCTGTGGCGGCCATGCCATAACAATGGCGATCGAGCCTTGTCACTGAGAGCTAGCTAAGACGAAATATTTTGAGCTCACCTTTTCTCTGCTGACGATAGAATATACATTTGCAGAGACTAATATGTAGCTTTTGTTGAAAAAAAACAATTAATATCTTGTAATACTATAATAAAATTGGTAAATTGACTTACTTTTAATGTTACGACACAGGCTGTGGCGGCCATGCCATAACAATGGCGATCGAGCCTTGTCACTGAGAGCTAGCCAAGACGAAATATTTTGAGCTCACCTTTTCTCTGCTGACGATAGAATATACATTTGCAGAGACTAATATGTAGCTTTTGTTGAAAAAAAACAATTAATATCTTGTAATACTATAATAAAATTGGTAAATTGACTTACTTTTAATGAAGCTGAAGATTACGAAGCTGTGATGATTACGTCATCCTCTGCAGCGCTTGTTTTATATTGTTTATATTGTATACAGGGTACATACTGTATGTACAGTACACTTATTTTCAGGAACTCACTTCACACAACAGCTAGCCTTACTACTAATTCACATGAGTTCTAATTCTACTTCACTATTGACAATTATGTTGAATGTTAAACTCTGCTGCTGCTCGTGCATGAGAATAACCTTTATCAAGTTTCTCAATTAACTCCAGCTTCTGTGCAACCGTCAGGCGCTTCCTTTGGGTAACTTTTGGCATTTTGTAAATTAAAAAGATTACAATTAAAGTACAGTAATATCCTTCACAATTGAAGCTAGCCGCGCGAGTTCACGGTAAACAATGGGAATACATGGCCCGGCGGAGTACATACTAGGTCCGTGGGAAAAAAATACCTAGTGCCTATACATACTATAAAAGGTATTTAATAAGAAAACAAAGACTTTTGCTTAATAAAAACTGTTTCAAAATATTTTATTAATAATAATTTACAATTTTCTTCATTAAAGTGAATCATTTTAAAAGAAAATTAAGATGTAATATATGACTCTGGACAATCCAGGTCGGTGGCGGCCTGGTCGCCATGTGAGGGGACGCTGATGCCACAACAAACCCAATACAGACTGTCGGTAATATCGACCGCAGACCGGTATAGCAGGCTCTAGATACTGGGCTCCCAAACCGGTCGTTAATACCGGCAGATCGGTATAAAAGAGGCCGTTAAATAGAGTGGATACTGTATATATATATATATATATTTATATTAATATATTTTGGTAGCAGTCTTTCCTGTAGACATATATTATTAAATATGACCGAAAAGGTAAGATTAATAATTCTAACACGAATTTTCTCAATCTTTCGTACATTTCTTTTCACTGTTGGTGGTAATTCAAAAATCAATTCTCCAAAATTATATATATATATATATATATATATATATATATATATATATATATATATATATATATATATATATATGTCGTACCTAGTAGCCAGAACGCACTTCTCAGCCTACTATGCAAGGCTCGAATTGCCTAATAAGCCAAGTTTTCCTGAATTAATATATTTTCTCTAATTTTTTTCTAATGAAATGATAAAGCTACCTATTTCAATATGTATGATGTCAATTTTTTTTTATTGGAGTTAAAGTTAACGTAGATATACGACCGAACCTAACCAACCCTACCTAACCTAACCTAACCTATCTTTATAGGTTAGGTTAGGTTAGGTAGCCGAAAAAGTTAGGTTAGGTTAGGTAGTCGAAAAACAAATAATTCATGAAAACTTGGCTTATTAGGCAAATCGGGCCTTGCATAGTAGGCTGAGAAGTGTGTTCTGGCTACTAGGTACGACATACATATATATATATATATATATATATATATATATATATATATATATATATATATATATATATATATATATATATATCATTGAATATGACCGCATATTCTGTATTTATTATTTTCTGGTTTAGGGCTTCTATCCCTCTAACTATTTTCTTAGCATCAGGGCTTAATTGAAATAGGAGTTCTCCAAAACTCATTTTCGTACTTTTAAGGTGAAGAAAAGAAGTGATTTACTATAGAGTGTATTACACTTATTTGTATAATTTTGCACGACGTTTCGAACCTCCATGGTTCATTCTCAAGTGAACAGATCTTACAATACTAGTTGATTTTATACCCGCATTAGGTCAGGTGATAATACAATGAAGGTGAAAACATGGGGGGATACATAAAAGATAAACATAGGGGCTGCAGAAGGCTTATTGGCCCATACGAGGCATCTCCTATCTAAACGCAAAGATTAATCCAGTGTAATTGGCCTGTTATGTTGGACATTGTCTTCTGTGTTGGCATCGATATGTTCTTGTCTTGTCCTTACTCTCATGGTGGGTAGAGTAAATAGTTCCGTGATTTGGGTGTTCATGGTAGGTCGCTCTATTCTTATGTGAATTGCCTCAAGAATTTGTAATCTTCTTGAATCTTGGGTTTTGTCTATTATGCAAGTATTCTTGTTCAACATTTCTCTTGTTAGAGTAATGTCATGGGCTTGTCTCATGTGATTCCTAGGGGCACCAGATTGAAGATGGCATGTCAAACGCCTCGTCAGCTTGGTCGACGTCATACCTATGTACTTACATTGAAGGTTACATCCTTCGTGGGGGCAAGTGTACATGTATACAATGCTTGACTGCTGTAGAGGGTTCTCCGTCGACTTCGGGCTGTTTTTGATAAGGAGTTCGGAAGTCTTCTTGGTTTTGTAGAATATTATCAGGTTTATGTTTTGGTTAGGAGTAGTGCTTTTTACTCCTTTACGGATTATTTCTTTCATTATTCTTTCCTCTTTTATATGTTCACTGTGCATGGTTGATTTGTAATATAATTTTATTGGGGGTGTTGTGGTTTCTGTTCTAGGTTCTGAATTATACCAACGGTCCAAGTGTCTTCTTATAGCAGCGTTTATTTCCGCGTTGCTATATCCGTTGTTCACCAATACCTGAGTTACTCTTTCAAACTCTCTACTCACGTTGCTCCATTCAGAGCAGTGGGTAAGCGCTCGACGAATATAAGCATTGAGAACACTGGCTTTGTATCTTTGGGGGCACTCACTTCTACCATTCAGGCATAATCCTATGTTGGTGGGCTTGGTATATACGTTGGTGCTTAAAGAGGTTCCTGTTTTTGTGTACATCCAAGAATGGCAGACTGTTATTTTCACTATTTTCATGTGTAAATCGGAGTACTGACTCTCTCTCTAGGTGTCTTTTTAGGTCAATTAGTTCATCTGAGTCTTTTACTATTACGAATATATCATCTACATAACGGCAGTATACAGTTGGTTTTTGTCTGCTACTGAAGACCCTATCTTCGATGGTTCCCATATAAAAATTAGCAAATAAAACTCCTAAGGGGGAGCCCATTGCTACTCCGTCTATTTGTAAATACATGTCTCCTTGTGGACTGATGAAAGGGGCTTCCTTTGTACATGCTTCGAGAAGACTTTTCAAGTGTGGCTCAGGTATGTCTAATTTGGGGGTGCTCTCGTCTCTGTATACTCTGTCCAGTATCATTCCTATGGTTGTGTCGACTGGGACGTTGGTAAAAAGGGATTCAACGTCCAGGGAAGCGATGATTCCATCGGGCTGGGTAGATTTGATCAATTCTAGGAAATCTGCTGATGATTGTAGACTAAACTTACTTGGAGTGTATGGAGTTAGGAGTTCATTGAGTTTCTTTGCCAGGTGATAAGTTGGGGTTGGTATTTGGCTGATTATAGGGCGTAGTGGGTTACCTGGTTTATGCGTCTTAACATTGCCGTAGGCATATCCTAAACCATAGTCGCCTTGAAGTTTATTGAAATGCACACTACCTTTCTTTGCGTTGATTGCTGTAATTGTTTTGTTTACTTTCCGCTTAAGGTCTTCTACGGGGTTCCTCGTGATTCGTTGAAATTTGGAGTCGTCACTTAGGATGTCGCTAATTTTGTTCATGTATTCATGGGTAGGAATCAATACATATGCTGCTGTTTTGTCGGCTTTTCTTATTGTTACGTCTTTCAGATTTTTTAGTTGTTTCGCTGCTTCTTTGAGTCGTGGGGTTAAGATTGTAGATGAATATGTTCCTTGTTTTTTCCCTGCTTCTGCAAGTAGTTCAGCTTGAAGTGTGTCAGTGGTGATGACTTTTTTGTTGTCTTCTAGCTTATGGATATCGTCCAGAAGCATTTCGATTTCCAGGCGTTTTTGATGCATCTTTGGTTTAGATAAGAATTGACAATTTAGACCAAGATTTAAGAGGTCTCGTTGGTCCTGGGTAAGATCATAAGAAGTCAGGTTAAAGTAGCCATCTTTAGGACGAGGGATTTTTAGCTGTCCACCGTTTAGGGATGTTAACTTACGGAGTGTCTTTGTTTTTACAAGAGTTTTATGTTGTTGTTTCAGGTTAAATAGTTCACTGTTGATGGTTTGCTTGAGTTGGATAGGGATGTCGTACTGGGTCCATTTGTTTAACAGATGCTCCGCCTGCTCTATAAAGGTTTGGAGGGCTTCCTTCTTCTTGTTTAGTTGATGCCGAATGAGCTCTTTGATGCCGAATGAATTGCCTCAAATTCTTGAGGCAATTCACATAAGAATAGAGCGACCTACCATGAACACCCAAATCACGGAACTATTTACTCTACCCACCATGAGAGTAAGGACAAGACAAGAACATATCGATGCCAACACAGAAGACAATGTCCAACATAACAGGCCAATTACACTGGATTAATCTTTGTGTTTAGATAGGAGATGCCTCGTATGGGCCAATAAGCCTTCTGCAGCCCCTATGTTTATCCCTTATGTATCCCCCCATGTTTTCACCTTCATTGTATTATCACCTGACCTAATGCGGGTATAAAATCAACTAGTATTGTAAGATCTGTTCACTTGAGAATGAACCATGGAGGTTCGATACGTCGTGCAAATTATACAAATAAGTGTAATACACTCTATAGTAAATCACTTCTTTTGTTCACCTTAAAAGTACGAAAATGAGTTTTGGAGAACTCCTATTTCAATTAAGCCCTGATGCTAAGAAAATAGTTAGAGGGATAGAAGCCCTAAACCAGAAAATAATAAATACAGAATATGCGGTCATATTCAATGAAACATGTTTGAAAGAAAACCTGCTGCCAGTATACACCAATAATATATATATATATATATATATATATATATATATATATATATATATACATGTCGTACCTAGTAGCCAGAACGCACTTCTCAGCCTACTATGCAAGGCCCGATTTGCCTAATAAGCCAAGTTTTCATGAATTACTTGTTTTTCGACTACCTAACCTACCTAACCTAACTTTTTCGGCTGCCTAACCGAACCTAACCTATGAAGATAGGTTAGGTTAGGTTAGGTAGGGTTGGTTAGGTTCGGTCATATATCTACGTTAATTTTAACTCCAATAAAAAAAAATTGACCTCATACATAATGAAATCGGTAGCTTTATCATTTCATAAGAAAAAATTTAGAGAAAATATATTAATTCAGGAAAACTTGGCTTATTAGGCAAATCGGGCCTTGCATAGTAGGCCGAAAAGTGCGTTCTGGCTACTAGGTATAACATATATATATATATATATATATATATATATGTCGTACCTAGTAGCCAGAACGCACTTCTCAGCCTACTATGCAAGGCCCGATTTGCCTAATAAGCCAAGTTTTCATGAATTAATTGTTTTTCGACTACCTAACCTACCTAACCTAACCTAAGTTAACTTTTCCGGCTACCTAACCCAACCTAACCTATAAAGATAGGTTAGGTTAGGTTAGGTAGGGTTGGTTAGGTTCGGTCATATATCTACGTTAATTTTAACTCCAATAAAAAAAAATTGACCTCATTCATAAGGAAATGGGTAGCTTCATCACTTCATAAGAAAAAAATTAGAGAAAATATATTAATTTAGGAAAACTTGGCTTATTAGGCAAATCGGGTCTTGCATAGTAGGCCGAGTACGACATTCTGGCTACTAGGTACAACACACACTGTAACCCCGCAATTATCCGGGATTCAAACATCCGGAAAACGCCCTTATACGGCCAAAACCGTGATCGGATAAAGTTATCACAATATCCAGCCAAAATGGCCATAGGAACCGGATAAAAGCTGGTTTGGCCGGATGAATATTCCGCCATACCGTATTAATCCCGTCTGTGGGTCTAGACGCATGGTGGAGGAAGGGGTGGGGTGGGTGGGTGGTGTTGGGAGGGTGGGAGGGGTGCGTCGGAAGGGACCACCTGGGTACAGGAATTACTATTAATTTTAGAACACTTAATCATAGCAAAAAACAAATGAAATAAGTACTAGTAATTATGTAATGACAAATAAATAAGTTTCCTAAAAGTAATGTGCACAGGCTGAAGTTTCCTTCAAAAATATTGTGAGTTTTTTTTCCTCCAGGCGGCCTACGTGACACGCTATAGCTGCCCCACCCCAAGTGGACCCATCCAACACTGGTCAACCCATGTGCGTCCGTCCCTCGTGTTATACACAGTGCTGCGCCATTAGTGAAATAGTTTTTTAAATAACTTTTTTATTTTCATAGTAACTTTGAACATTTTTGGCTAAGATTATGTCTGGTAGCAGCATCAATCGTTCTGGAGGTGTTAAGAGGAAGAAAGTTGTCCTAACAATTAAAGACAAGTTACTGTTATACACCTCAACCAGTGCGGCGTCACAGTGCTGCTCCATTAGTGAAATAGTTTTTTAAATAACTTTTTTATTTTCATAGTAACTTTGAACATTTTTGGCTAAGATTATGTCTGGTAGCAGCATCAATCGTTCTGGAGGTGTTAAGAGGAAGAAGATTGTCCTAGCAATTAAAGACAAGTTATGTGTTGTTCAACCAGTGAGGCGCCACAGGCAAGCCAAGCGCCTTCAACAAGTGAGGCGCAAGCAAGCAAGCGCCTTCAACAAGCGAGGCGTCACAAGGAAGCCAAATGCCTTCAACAAGTGAGGCTTCACAGGCAAGCCAAGCGCCTTCAACAAGTGAGGCGCAAGCAAGCGCCTTTAACAAGTGAGGCGTCACAGGCAAGCCAAGAGCCTTCAACCAGTGAGGACATGCAAGCGCTTCAACAAGTGAGGCGCATGCAAGCGCCTTCAACAAGCGAGGCCTCACAGGCAACCCAAATGCCTTCAACCAGTGAGCCTTCAGCAGCTGGCAGTCAAAACTAACTTTGCTTAATGAACTGTACAGTAATTTTAAGTGTTACTTTTAGTGTTGTGTTAGTATAGGTTACGTAAATTGTTAAGAATTCTTAGCTTCAAGATGTGTGGCATCAATCAAGAAGACGAACACCAACAAGGTAAGTTGAGGTTTCTAGTTGAATATTTAATAATTATATGTGGCAAGGCAATTCAAATTATGTTGTTTGTAGTATAAAAGTAGTTGGAAAGTGTCACTTTTGGACTCGTAGGTGAAAAAGTACCATTATCCGAAAAATGTGATAATCCGGCTGGGGGTCCTTTCCATATAGTCCGGATGATCGAGTGGAGACGGTATGTATGTGTATGTATGTATGTATGTATGTGTATATATATATATATATATATATATATATATATATATATATATATATATATATATATATATATATATATATATATATATATATATATATATATATCTGAAAACTCACACCCCAGAAGTGACTCGAACCCATACTCCCAGAAGCAACGCAACTGGTATGTACAAGACGCCTTAATCCACTTGACCATCACGACCGGACATAATGAGGTGATAGCCGAGGCTATATAACAAAAACGATTACGAGTCACTTCTGGGGTGTGAGTTTTCAGTTGCATATGTCCTGGGGACCATTCAGGCTTGTTCGCATATATATATATATATATAACTGAAAACTCGCACCCCAGAAGTGACTCGAACCCATACTCCCAGGAGCAACGCAACTGGTATGTACAAGACGCCTTAATCCACTTGACCATCACGACCGGACATAATGAGGTGATAGCCGAGGCTATTTGAACCACCCCACCGCCGGCACTCGGATAGTAATCTTGGGCATAATCTTTCAGTTGCATATTGTCCTGGGGACCATTCAGGCTTGTTCGCATATATATATATATATATATATATATATATATATATATATATATATATATATATATATATATATATATATATATATATATATATATATTCTTTTCTTTTGGTATGTGTGTATATAATATATATATATATATATATATATATATATATATATATATATATATATATTCTATTCTTTTGGTATGTGTGTATATAAATCTAACTTTATTTGAAAATGTCATTACACAAAAAGGGTTACAACATTAGTTACATGCAGGGTTTAAGGCTACTTGTCACAAGTTGTAGAGCTCCTCCAGCTCCTCAGATGGTGGGCAGGAACCATGGATGCAGTGAGCATATATTATATATATATATATATATATATATATATATATATATATATATATATATATATATATATATATATATATATGCATGCTACGACATATATCTACGACATATATATATATATATATATATATATATATATGCTACGACATATATCTACAACATATATATATATATATATGCTACGACATATATCTACGACATATATATATATATATATATATATATATATATATATATATATATATATGTCGTACCTAATAGCCAGAACGCACTTCTCAGCCTACTATTCAAGGCCCGATTTGCCTAATAAGCCAAGTTTTCATGAATTAATGTTTTTTCGTCTACCTAACCTACCTAACCTAACCTAACCTAGCTTTTTTTGGCTACCTAACCTAACCTTACCTATAAATATAGGTTAGGTTAGGTTAGGTAGGGTTGGTTAGGTTCGGTCATATATCTACGTTAATTTTAACTCCAATAAAAAAAGTTGACCTCATACATAGAGAAAAGGGTTGCTTTATCATTTCATAAGAAAAAAATTATAGTAAATATATTAATTCAGGAAAACTTGGCTTATTAGGCAAATCGGGCCTTGAATAGTAGGCTGAGAAGGGAGTTCTGGCTACTAGGTACGACATATATATATATATATATATATATATATATATATATATATATATATATATATATATATATATATATATATATATATATATATATATGTCGTACCTAATAGCCAGAACGCACTTCTCAGCCTACTATGCAAGGCCCGATTTGCCTAATAAGCCAAGTTTTCATGAATTAATGGTTTTTCGATTACCTAACCTACCTAACCTAACCTAACCTAACTTTTTCTGCTACCTAACCTAACCTATAAAGATAGGTTAGGTTAGGTTAGGTAGGGTTGGTTAGGTTCAGTCATATATCTACGTTAATTTTAACTCCAATAAAAAAAAATTGACCTCATACATTATGAAATGGGTAGCTTTATCATTTCATAAGAAAAAAATAGAGAAAATATATTAATTCAGGAAAACTTGGCTTATTAGGCAAATCGGGCCTTGCATAGTAGGCTGAGAAGTGCGATCTGGCTATTAGGTACGACATATATATATATATATATATATATATATATATATATATATATATATATATATATATATATATATATATATATATATATAACTGAAAACTCACACCCCAGAAGTGACTCGAACCCATCCCATACTCCCAGAAGCAACGCAACTGGTATGTACAAGACGCCTTAACCCTTAACATGCTCGGGGTCTAATATCCTGCTATCCACACAGGCGCATGTCATTTTGAAAAAAAAAAAATTTTTTTTTTTTTGCTAATCTGTTAAGTTCTGTTCACTGATCACGGGAAAAATAAAAAAAAATTCTATTGTACTTACTTTTGTTGCAATAGAGCCGAGAAGCTCTGCGAGGACGTCACAATCTGCATGTTCGCTCATGCAGTACACGCCCGGAAGGTGTTGCGCGCGGTCCTCAAACAGCCAGAGTTGCCACAAATATATTTTCGCGCTATTTATTTACAATGTCTAAGCGCATTTTATCTAATTTTTTTTCACTAATTGTGTTTCAAATACTGTTTGAACATATTTTGTATCAATAATTGTTGCATATTTGAGTATACACAGGCGCACACAAATGTTTTCAATTACGGCAATATAATATGTCATTACAGTCTATTATATTGTATGTTCTGCTTATATTTGTATATATTTACACACACGCACACGCTATCTGCTTATATGTTTACATATTTACACACTCGCACACGCTATACACACTTTGAAGCACACTTAGAAGATTTCTAGACTGTGGTAGTCATTGAAGCAGTCGACAGCACATAATGGGATACCACACGTTTCACACCATGTTTGCACAAGCTTCCGTTTCTTGTCTCTACGTGTCGTTGTTTTACACACCAAGCAATCACGTTGGGCTATTGTACGCTTCACACCAGGTGGCAAATACTTAAGTTTGTGTGCTAGGAAGCCTTCAGTGTGAGCGAGGCGTGGAGAACCAGCATGCTGCAACAGTGGGTTTATGATGGGCCGCTGAATACCTGGGACATCTTTTGCAAACTTTCCTAATAACTGTATTGCAGCATCAAATACAAAGTCACGGAAAGTGGGCTTACGTCCAGTTCTCACAAGGTACATGTTGAAACAGTTCAGCATGCTCATGTCCACAAGATGGAAGAACACTTTTTTCGTCCACCTACATGTCTTCCGCACACACTCTGCAGTGCCAATCATCATGTCTGATTTATCAATCAACCGCATGTTGATATTATAGTCTAAAACACAGTCTGGCTTATATAGTGGTGCGTTTGTTTTATGGCTCACTTTCCCACTGTTCACCATTGTTCCATCATGAATTGTTGTCAACAAGTTCACCTCTCTTTTGTCTTTCCACCGAACTGACAGAATGTTATCACTTTTCCTTCTCTGACACTCACCAACTGCAATGTCGTTGTCAAACACAGGCATTTCCCTTCGTTGTGGCTTTACTGTACCAACCAATCCGGTTCTATTTTCTAGCAAGAACCGAGCTAGCAAGGGACTTGTATAGTAATTATCTGTGTATAAAATGTGTCCCTTGTTCATCCACGGAGCCATGATGGTCTTCACTACACTCCCCGAGAATCCATGTTCGTCGTTACCGGGAATGTCTACATCACTAGCCGAGTACAGAATCATGTGTAACACGTATCCTGTCTCACAATCACAAAGAACAAAAAATTTCAGGCCAAATCGGTTTCGTTTTGAGGGAATGTACTGTTTGAATGGAACACGTCCCTTGAAAAGTATGAGAGATTCATCAACCACCAGCTTCTGTGCTGGTACGTAAAAATCTCTGAATTTTCCAATAACATCGTTCATGTAGTGCCTCACTCGCCACAGTCTATCATCAGGTGTTCGGTCCTGAACACTTCCAAAATGTAGACACCTGAGGAGTATCTGAAACCTGTCTCGTGACATATATTTCCCGAATAAAGGTGTTGGTATTGTCTTGTCCTTGCTCCAATAGTCATTTATTGCATGTTTGTGACAGTGCTTCATCAACGAACAGAGTGCCAAAAACACATACATTTCCGCCACTGTGGTATTTTTCCAACGCTGCAGTCGTGAAAATTCTGTGATTTCCCTCTCAATCAGGTAAGCAGCATGCAGGTTCGTTTGGTGTACAATGTATTCCATGAGTGGTTCATCATAGAATGCTGTAAAATATTCCATCTCAGCCATGTCCTCACCTTGATTAGGGAAAAGGTTTGTAATCCCTACATCTTTATCGTCAAAGTGAGGAATATTAGGAATAAAATCGTCACCATCACTCCACTCAAGTACACCAGGCGTCCTGCGAGATGCAGAGGAAAGACGGCGAGGAAGCGATGCATACCGGCGACCAGGAGCTGAATACCGTCTGCGAGAAGCACGGCGGCTACGTGCACGTGAGGTGGGTGCACGTGAACACGAGGGTCTTGGTCCCTCATGTGGTGCCATGCGGTGGCGCTTGGCTGGGCGAGATGCTGCTGACGCGACAATTTCTCGCCCAGTTACACCACTGGTACCAGCCACAGGCTCAATAAAACTTTGATCTGAGTCACTAAACCCAGAAAAGGAGTCACCTCCCTCTGACTCGTCACCCTCAAACAGAAAATATCCACAGGAACTGTGAGGTCGTGGTAGAATTGGGGTAGAAAATGGGCGAGGAGGCATGGGAGAGCGTATAGGCCTCGCCATGGCATGGCGGTCATTCTCACTTTCACTGCTGCTGCTACTATCTCCCGACAACTGTGTATAATCCTCATCGTTGTCTGAATCGTCAAACACACTTTCTTCACCTTCAGAGAATAATTCGTGGGCTATTTGCTCTGGGGTGAGGGACTGAGTGGTGCGTGCCCGTGAGGCGTTTGACCGTGCGCTCGCCATGGTGACTCTCGCTAAACTGAGGCCTCCCATGCCATCGGAGCGTGAGCTGGATTTTTTTTCAAAATGGCCGCTGTTTACTAGAGCCCCTGGGCAGCGTATGGGACCCCCAGCTACACCGCGGGCCATTCAAATCGTGCGCGGTACCCATACACTTCATATGAAGTGAAGCGCAGTTGACTGGTAAAACGATTTACACTTCATATGAAGTGATGCGCACTTTAAGGGTTAATCCACTTGACCATCACGACCGGACATAATGAGGTGATAGCCGAGGCTATATGAACCACCCCACCGCCGGCACTCGGATAGTTATCTTGGGCATAGCATTTTACCAAATCACCTCATTCTTTGGGGCACACGTGAGGAACACAAATTTGTGTTCCTCATGTGTGCCCCAAAGAATGAGGTGATTTGGTAAAATGCTATGCCCAAGATAACTATCCGAGTGCCGGCGGTGGGGTGGTTCATATAGCCTCGGCTATCACCTCATTATGTCCGGTCGTGATGGTCAAGTGGATTAAGGCGTCTTGTACATACCAGTTGCGTTGCTTCTGGGAGTATGGGTTCGAGTCACTTCTGGGGTGTGAGTTTTCAGTTGCATATGTCCTGGGGACCATTCAGGCTTGTTCGCATATATATATATATATATATATATATATTATTAAATATGACCGAAAAAGTAAGATTAATAATTCTAACACGAATTTTCTCAATCTTTCGTACATTACGCTTCACTGTTGGAGGTAAATCAAAAATCACTTCTCCAAAATTCATTTTTATTTCTAGTCTGACGCGACACGGGCGCGTTTCGTAAAACTTATTACATTTTCAAAGACTTCACAAATACACAACTGATTAGAACTTGCGTTTCCCTGATTTTATATCTACATTTGAGTGAGGTGGGAAGGGTGATGTGGCATTACATTTGAGTGAGGTGGGAAGGGTGATGTGGCATTAACACAAGACAGAACACTAGGGGATATTAATAGGGTATTAAAAGTATCAACACAAGACAGAACAGAAACAATGGGTATTGAATAGAAGTGTTTGTAGAAAGCCTATTGGTCCATATTTCTTGATGCTTCTATATTGGAGCGGAGTCTTGAGGTGGGTAGAATATAGTTGTGCAATAATTGGCTGTTGATTGCTGGTGTTGACTTCTTGATGTGTAGTGCCTCGCAAACGTCAAGCCGCCTGCTATCGCTGTATCTATCGATGATTTCTGTGTTGTTTACTAGGATTTCTCTGGCGATGGTTTGGTTATGGGAAGAGATTATATGTTCCTTAATGGAGCCCTGTTGTTTATGCATCGTTAAACGCCTAGAAAGAGATGTTGTTGTCTTGCCTATATACTGGGTTTTTTGGAGCTTACAGTCCCCAAGTGGGCATTTGAAGGCATAGACGACGTTAGTCTCTTTTAGAGCGTTCTGTTTTGTGTCTGGAGAGTTTCTCATGAGTAGGCTGGCTGTTTTTCTGGTTTTATAGTAAATCGTCAGTTGTATCCTCTGATTTTTGTCTGTAGGGATAACGTTTCTATTAACAATATCTTTCAAGACCCTTTCCTCTGTTTTATGAGCTGTGGAAAAGAAGTTCCTGTAAAATAGTCTAATAGGGGGTATAGGTGTTGTGTTAGTTGTCTCTTCGGAGGTTGCATGGCTTTTCACTTTCCTTCTTATGATGTCTTCGATGAAACCATTGGAGAAGCCGTTATTGACTAGGACCTGCCTTACCCTACAGAGTTCTTCGTCGACTTGCTTCCATTCTGAGCTGTGGCTGAGAGCACGGTCGACGTATGCGTTAACAACACTCCTCTTGTACCTGTCAGGGCAGTCGCTGTTGGCATTTAGGCACATTCCTATGTTTGTTTCCTTTGTGTAGACTGCAGTGTGGAAACCTCCGCCCTTTTCCATGACTGTTACATCTAGAAAAGGCAGCTTCCCATCCTTTTCCGTCTCGTAAGTGAAACGCAGCACGGAACTCTGCTCAAATGCCTCCTTCAGCTCCTGCAGATGTCTGACATCAGGTACCTGTGTAAAAATGTCGTCAACATACCTGCAGTATATGGCCGGTTTCAAGTTCATGTCGACTAAGACATTTTGCTCGATGGTACCCATGTAGAAGTTTGCAAACAGGACACCTAGGGGAGAACCCATGGCGACCCCATCTACTTGCTTATTCATGTGCCCATCCGGGCTCAAGAAGGGTGCCTCTTTAGTACAAGCTTGGAGTAGTTTCCTCAGAATACTTTCTGGCATGTCAAGAGGAGTACAGGCTGGATCACGATACACTCTGTCGGCTATCATTCCGATTGTCTCGTCCACAGGTACGTTGGTAAACAGCGATTCTACGTCCAACGAGGCTCTTATCCCTGTGGCCCGTGCGCCCCGCAGTAAGTCCACAAATTCCTTTGGAGACTTCAGGCTGAAGGCGCAAGGAACATAAGGAGTCAGCAGGCCGTTGAGTCGCTTCGCCAGTCTGTACGTGGGTGTGGGTATCTGGCTAATGATTGGCCGAAGTGGGTTTCCAGGCTTGTGCGTCTTGACATTTCCATACGCATATCCAGGTTTATATTCCCCAATGATCTTTGGCAGGTGGAGTCCGGATTTCTTGGCGTTCACAGTTTCGATCAGTTTGTTGACCTTTGCTTTTAATTCGGCTGTAGTGTCCTTCGTTACCCTTTGGAACTTAGTTTGGTCAGAGAGTATGATGTTCATTTTCGCCAGATATTCGTCTTTTTTAAGAATGACATATATTGGCGACTTGGTTTCTTATCAAGAAACTAACAACATTATATGGAGGACCTATGGCAATTCCACGACCAAGAGATGGCTTCCTGAACCTTGCAGGAATTAACCTCACTGAGGACCAAGTCACTCTCCTAAATCTGGGCATAAACTGTCATGTTATGTCCAGACCGAGTGAAATGGCCCGGAAAGTAGAGTTGGAAATTCTGTTGGACGACATATTCGATCTCGAGACACAAAAGAAGGTCACAACCAAAGATACCTTACAAGCAGAACTTATTGCAGAAGGAGGAAAGAATCGAGGCAACTACAGAAGCACCATACTGTCCCCCGAGCTTAAAGCGGCAGCTAAAAGCCTTCGTGAGAACAAGGAGATAGTTGTCAGGAGAGGTGACAAGTCGCCAATATATGTCATTCTTAAAAAAGACGAATATCTGGCGAAAATGAACATCATACTCTCTGACCAAACTAAGTTCCAAAGGGTAACGAAGGACACTACAGCCGAATTAAAAGCAAAGGTCAACAAACTGATCGAAACTGTGAACGCCAAGAAATCCGGACTCCACCTGCCAAAGATCATTGGGGAATATAAACCTGGATATGCGTATGGAAATGTCAAGACGCACAAGCCTGGAAACCCACTTCGGCCAATCATTAGCCAGATACCCACACCCACGTACAGACTGGCGAAGCGACTCAACGGCCTGCTGACTCCTTATGTTCCTTGCGCCTTCAGCCTGAAGTCTCCAAAGGAATTTGTGGACTTACTGCGGGGCGCACGGGCCACAGGGATAAGAGCCTCGTTGGACGTAGAATCGCTGTTTACCAACGTACCTGTGGACGAGACAATCGGAATGATAGCCGACAGAGTGTATCGTGATCCAGCCTGTACTCCTCTTGACATGCCAGAAAGTATTCTGAGGAAACTACTCCAAGCTTGTACTAAAGAGGCACCCTTCTTGAGCCCGGATGGGCACATGAATAAGCAAGTAGATGGGGTCGCCATGGGTTCTCCCCTAGGTGTCCTGTTTGCAAACTTCTACATGGGTACCATCGAGCAAAAAGTCTTAGTCGACATGAACTTGAAACCGGCCATATACTGCAGGTATGTTGACAACATTTTTACACAGGTACCTGATGTCAGACATCTGCAGGAGCTGAAGGAGGCATTTGAGTAGAGTTCCGTGCTGCGTTTCACTTACGAGACGGAAAAGGATGGGAAGCTGCCTTTTCTAGATGTAACAGTCATGGAAAAGGGCGGAGGTTTCCACACTGCAGTCTACACAAAGGAAACATAGGAATGTGCCTAAATGCCAACAGCGACTGCCCTGACAGGTACAAGAGGAGTGTTGTTAACGCATACGTCGACCGTGCTCTCAGCCACAGCTCAGAATGGAAGCAAGTCGACGAAGAACTCTGTAGGGTAAGGCAGGTCCTAGTCAATAACGGCTTCTCCAATGGTTTCATCGAAGACATCATAAGAAGGAAAGTGAAAAGCCATGCAACCTCCGAAGAGACAACTAACACAACACCTATACCCCCTATTAGACTATTTTACAGGAACTTCTTTTCCACAGCTCATAAAACAGAGGAAAGGGTCTTGAAAGATATTGTTAATAGAAACGTTATCCCTACAGACAAAAATCAGAGGATACAACTGACGATTTACTATAAAACCAGAAAAACGGCCAGCCTACTCATGAGAAACTCTCCAGACACAAAACAGAACGCTCTAAAAGAGACTAACGTCGTCTATGCCTTCAAATGCCCACTTGGGGACTGTAAGCTCCAAAAAACCCAGTATATAGGCAAGACAACAACATCTCTTTCTAGGCGTTTAACGATGCATAAACAACAGGGCTCCATTAAGGAACATATAATCTCTTCCCATAACCAAACCATCGCCAGAGAAATCCTAGTAAACAACACAGAAATCATCGATAGATACAGCGATAGCAGGCGGCTTGACGTTTGCGAGGCACTACACATCAAGAAGTCAACACCAGCAATCAACAGCCAATTATTGCACAACTATATTCTACCCACCTCAAGACTCCGCTCCAATATAGAAGCATCAAGAAATATGGACCAATAGGCTTTCTACAAACACTTCTATTCAATACCCATTGTTTCTGTTCTGTCTTGTGTTGATACTTTTAATACCCTATTAATATCCCCTAGTGTTCTGTCTTGTGTTAATGCCACATCACCCTTCCCACCTCACTCAAATGTAATGCCACATCACCCTTCCCACCTCACTCAAATGTAGATATAAAATCAGGGAAACGCAAGTTCTAATCAGTTGTGTATTTGTGAAGTCTTTGAAAATGTAATAAGTTTTACGAAACGCGCCCGTGTCGCGTCAGACTAGAAATAAAAATGAATTTTGGAGAAGTGATTTTTGATTTACCTCCAACAGTGAAGCGTAATGTACGAAAGATTGAGAAAATTCGTGTTAGAATTATTAATCTTACTTTTTCGGTCATATTTAATAATATATGTCTACAGGAAAGACTGCTACCAAAATATACTAATATATATATATATATATATATATATATATATATATATATTATTAAATATGACCGAAAAAGTAAGATTAATAATTCTAACACGAATTTTCTCAATCTTTCGTACATTACGCTTCACTGTTGGAGGTAAATCAAAAAACACTTCTCCAAAATTCATTTTTATTTCTAGTCTGACGCGACACGGGCGCGTTTCGTAAAACTTATTACATTTTCAAAGACTTCACAAATACACAACTGATTAGAACGTATCTCTGATTTTATATCTACATTTGAGTGAGGTGGGAGGGATGATGTGGCATTAACACAAGACCGAACACGAGGGGATATTAATAGGGTATTAAAAGTATCAACACAAGACAGAACAGAAACAATGGGTATTGAATAGAAATGTTTGTAGAAAGCCTATTGGTCCATATTTCTTGATGCTTCTATATTGGAGCGGAGTCTTGAGGTGGGTAGAATACAGTTGTGCAATAATTGGCTGTTGATTGCTGGTGTTGACTTCTTGATGTGTAGTGCCTCGCAAACGTCAAGCCGCCTGCTATCGCTGTATCTATCGATGATTTCTGTGTTGTTTACTAGGATTTCTCTGGCGATGGTTTGGTTATGGGAAGAGATTATATGTTCCTTAATGGAGCCCTGTTGCTTATGCATCGTTAAACGCCTAGAAAGAGATGTTGTTGTCTTGCCTATATACTGGGTTTTCAGTATAATCAGAGGATACAACTGACGATTTACTATAAAACCAGAAAAACGGCCAGTCTACTCATGAGAAACTCTCCAGACACAAAACAGAACGCTTTAAAAGAGACTAATGTCGTCTATGCCTTCAAATGCCCACTTGGGGACTGTAAGCTCCAAAAAACCCAGTATATAGGCAAGACAACAACATCTCTTTCTAGGCGTTTAACGATGCATGAGCAACAGGGCTCCATTAAGGAACATATAATCTCTTCCCATAACCAAACCATCGCCAGAGAAATCCTAGTAAACAACACAGAAATCATCGATAGATACAGCGATAGCAGGCGGCTTGACGTTTGCGAGGCACTACACATCAAGAAGTCAACACCAGCAATCAACAGCCAATTATTGCACAACTATATTCTACCCACCTCAAGACTCCGCTCCAATATAGAAGCATCAAGAAATATGGACCAATAGGCTTTCTACAAACACTTCTATTCAATACCCATTGTTTCTGTTCTGTCTTGTGTTGATACTTTTAATACCCTATTAATATCCCCTCGTGTTCGGTCTTGTGTTAATGCCACATCATCCCTCCCACCTCACTCAAATGTAGATATAAAATCAGAGATACGTTCTAATCAGTTGTGTATTTGTGAAGTCTTTGAAAATGTAATAAGTTTTACGAAACGCGCCCGTGTCGCGTCAGACTAGAAATAAAAATGAATTTTGGAGAAGTGATTTTTGATTTACCTCCAACAGTGAAGCGTAATGTACGAAAGATTGAGAAAATTCATGTTAGAATTATTAATCTTACTTTTTCGGTCATATTTAATAATATATGTCTACAGGAAAGACTGCTACCAAAATATACTAATATATATATATATATATATATATATATATATATATATATATATATATATATATTATATATATATATATATATATATATATATATATATATATATATATATATATATATATATATATATATATATATATATATATATATATATATATATATATATATATATATATATATATATATATATATATATATATATATATATATATATATATATATATATATATATATATATATATATATATATATATATATATATATATATATATATATATATATATATATATATATATATATATATATATATATATATATATATATATATATATATATATATATATATATATATATATATATATATATATATATATATATATATATATATATATATATATATATATATGCTCATATATAATACGATATGCACGAGGTGCCATGGTGGGCGGATGCGTGGAGGAGGCTCTGTTGTTTACCGAGCCATACCTAATGACATCCTGGCGCCACTGTTCCTAACCTGCACAAGGTGCTGTGTGAATATCCTAGGAAGGTGCAGGAGTGGACAGGAAGTGCCCAGAGTGGACCATCTCAACAAAAACGGATCAAACAGGTGAATGCACAGTGTGGAATATAAGGGCAGTGCGAGCCATGCTGGTGCCCTGTAGGCCTCCCACAGTAAAGGTGTGGGGGGAGGGGGTGTTGTTGTGCAGTCAGGCAAGGGGGGGGGTCACCCATGTGCCACCCAGTGTTTATAGAAATATATTTGGGAAAGAAAAACGAAAATTAGCAATCATGTTTAGTGTTAATGGAGCTCACAGTGTGTCAGACTACAAGTGTATGATTCATTCACCAGTGTGCAGTAATATACAAGGAAATTGTACCAGTGTTTAAGTGTTGCCCAGACACCCCACCCCTCAAGCCGAGCGGGGCCCGGTCAACCCCCATCCCCCTCCCCACCCGCCGACCTCACCGCACCATTCCTGCCATCCAACCCCGCCCACCCTGCGTCTGGGCGTCTCCCACCCTGCGTCTGGGCGTCTCCCACCCACCTATTCACCGCCCACACATTGCCTGTTGCAAAGATGTGTCACCCTCCATGCACCCAGATATGGCACAGGTCACAGCAAGCATTCAGGTTCCTCCCAAAAGGGAGGGAGACAAGTACCCACATGAGTGGTGAGTGCAAGGGACAGCTAACTACCCCTGATGCTAAGTATTATAAGTCTTACAGAAGGAATAGAAAAAATTACTTTGGAAGCATATCAATCTATCTGAAACATGTTCCTTTGAGGAAAGTCAGAAAGAGGTCCAACATAGAAAGAGAACGCAGACGACACTATAAAAGAAGGAAAAAATAATGGAAATGCTTAACCCTTAAATCGCAAATACACACGTATACGATGGGAGTAACTTTCCCAAGACCGAGCAATACATACATATACGATTAAGGGTCTAGCGCACGATTTTAATTGCCTTGCCAGGGAAAGGGGCAGCTATAGTCAAGCCGACCCTGAATGTAAACAAATGCCACCTGGGAAAAACCCAGCGTTGAATGTAATGAAACGCCATTTTCTGGGTGAGCCCCGGAGGCTCCCGGGAGCTTATTGGGCTAATTTTTGTTATATTAGACCGAGACATTAGCTAAGGAGTTCAGACCTACCAGGGACCAGTGCCAGAACCTGGCCCGTTCAGAGAAGTTTCAGGGAGCAATGGAAAACCCCCTTGTGGTTGGGGTTTTCCTTATCTGCCATCAACCTGGGTTAGGCACCCAGAAACGTAGGCATAACAAAACAAACCCCACATGGTAAAAAACTAAAACAAAAAACCGAACAGAGAGGTAGAAACTTCCTACAATCCCAAGGAAACAAGCAAACATTATACTTTACTGCCGCGCCGATCGTCCGCTCAGCCCTCCCCGCCCCGAGAGGGGGAGGGGGAAGCCCCGGACCTACCGCGCCGGCTGCCTAGCTTCAGTTCGGAAGCTAAGCTTCAACCAACGCGCAAAAAACGCCGACCGGTGGGAGGAAGGGTTGCCAGGGCGCCTCCGGGGCTCACCCAGAAAATGGCGTTTCATTACATTCAACGCTGGTTTTCTGTGGGGAGCCCCTATGGCTCCTTGGATTTCATACCCAAAGAGAAGGAAAAGAAAGGGCTGACCTGGGAGGCGGCCGCCACAAACTCCGCAACGCGAAGCCGACACAACAGGCTGCAACCTGCGACCCAAGACAGTAAGAACACACAGGAGCAGACGTGCAAAAAGAATGGGCGGCCAAGAACCTGTGAGACCCTCAAATCCCTGCGACCAAAATGAGCCCTAGACGTCACCAACACAGCCGCAAAAGCTGCAAATGTTCGAAATGCACGGCGCAAGGACAGACCGCAGGCTGGAAGACCCGAGCCTTGAAACAGGGAACGAGGGGAACCGGATCAGCCCAAAGCGCATCCCCAGACACGGTACGCAGGTAACGGCAAAAAAGCGCAACCTGACAACACAGGATGCACCCCCGGCTGAACCAATCAAGCATCAATAACCCAAGAACCCCTCCGGAAAGCAGCCGTCTCGATCGTCGCCAGAAGGACGGAGAAAGGCTGCAAACGTACAAACCTACCACCAGTACCAAGAGCAGAAACCTGAACCAAAGGGGCTACCACAAACTGAGGAGAAGATAAGAAGGCACCCTGATCAAGGACCAGGACGGCTCAGGCGACGCATGAGCAGGCCGGAGGTGAAACAAAACACGAGGAAGCGTACAAAACGGGGCAGATGTGACGTCCACCCCGAACGCAAGTCAAAGCAGCTCCACCAGCGCCGCACAAAACGAGGCGACAGTAAGAAACATCAAATAACTAGTCCTGAAAACCCAAGAAAGGACAAGACAACCCGATGCGAAAGAGAAGACAACCTACGAAGAGCAAGAAAAAAGTGCATAGAAACACGAGGAACGTCATACTGTCGCTAAGATGAAGCTCGCAGGTGGGACACCGTCAACAGAGCCTCATGATTACCACAGAGATGGTGATACCCACGTCAAAATACCAGATGCAAAGAGACGAGGAGAAGGCCGAACCAGTTATGTACAGGACAGGTACGACTTGTTGAAAGAGGTGAAGCCACGGGAAAAATGCCCTGGGTTCGGACACCTATCAAGCAGTGTCTGAAAATACAGCTGGGCCGGCCACCAACGGACCATAAGGACTACTCTCGTGGGAATGGGCTCCAACCAAGCCAGAACCCGAAGCAACAGCTGGACCGGGAGAAGAGGAACAGGTACCCCCACCTTGGCCAGTCCTGCCGAAAGGCATCTACTGTGAACGCCTCGCAGGAGGGTAAGGGAGCCACATAGAATGGGTGACACCTAGACTAAGCCGATTCGAAGACGACCATGGCCAGGAGTCCATACGTCCGGCAGAGCCAACGAAACGAGTTGGCGACGACTGGCCAATCCGTGAACAGAGAAATGAACCGAGACAGCTGTCCACCAGGATGCAGGACACCCCGGACTTGAACCTCACGGTTAGCCAAACCCCGAGAATCCAGCAAACGAGCCACTCTAAGGGACCAACCCCAAAGGTCAAACACCTAAGAGAAACCCAGTGGTTCCAGCAAATAATCGCCAGAGAACAGTCCGAATGGAGCTGAAAGGTAGAGCACCGAATGACCCAAACCCTCCGAAGCGCAAACCAAACAGCCACGAACTCCTGAACCGTGCTGTGAGCCCGATGGACGGACAGACTCCACCATCCCCGGCCGACCTGGTGAGCACTGGTCACAAAGCCCCAGCTGAGAGATACTCGAACACGAGACACTCGAACACGAGACACTCGAACACATCGAGCGAAGGCTCGGGGAAGTGCCAAGGCATGGAACCCCGAAAACCCCAAAGAGGAAGCTAGTGACGTAGCTCCAACACAAGATCCCTGGAGGAACAAACCTAACAATTGCAAGAGAGGCGGAAGGGGAGTCTCCGAAGGAAACAAACAGACGCCGAAGCCAAACCCGACCCCGCTAGCGGACCAGCACGTTGAAGTTTAGACTCCCGCACAACTGCTCGAGTAACCGCCGAGCAACCTGGCTCATGAACAGCCGAAGGGGGGACCACAGCCACAGCAACCCTTCTGGAGAGAAAAACAGGAGTGGCCCAAGAGCCCTAAACAAGACCTTTGTGTCCCCAAAGCCTGGACACATAAACCCAAGCGGGGTGGCTCTGGGGTCTCTAACCGGGCAACCAACCTGGTGCGATGCAAGATTAAGAAGAGTGCTTGCAATGCCGCTGTAGCCTGAATCCTATTATCTGCAGACGAATAATGGGTAACAGAAGCACAAGAGGGGAACTAAACCCGTAAGACTCCAGGTCGTAGGTGACACTGACCCGACAGGCTGCAAGGCGAAGGTAGAAGAGGTGATCGTCACCCAGAGGCGGGGGCGACGAACAACCAGCAACATTGCACAAGTCGAGAGTAAATTCTGATGGACCCACATGATTACCTGAGCCCAAGGGGGTTTTGCAGGGTTCCCAGGGCACATTAGCTCTGCGGGACGCCCAGGCAATGTGACCAGCTAAGCTGGTAGACTTCCTGCTTGTAAACAGGCAAATGGCTACCAGTAGCAGTGGTGAAACCTTGGGGGCAATGGAGTTGGAGAGCCAACACAACCTAGGTTAGCCAAATAAGCAGCTAAGCCGACCTTATCTGTTCAAATAGGAAAAAAAAAAAAAAAGAATAAGTCCCCTGAAACACAACTTTAAGAAAACTAGCAGCCGGAGAAAAACGTTGGCTGTCTCATTGATAAGAACAGACTGCGCCAGCCCAAGCCCCCCCCCCCCACCTCAGCTAATAACACTTCCCTATCCGGGGCAAGACAAAGCTCCAGTACCCTGACGTACCCCAAGGGTGAAGACTACATCAAGCGACGAAGCTCCCATTGGAAAATAAGTCCCAAACATCTAGGGAATGCAACCCTGACACACAAGGGTAGTACTCACGGAGCACCTGGGAAGGGTACTTAGGACACATGCAGCTCCAAATACAAAGAACACCTGGTCACCACACCACGCACACACACACACAGCTGGTACAGCCATACAGGGCAAAATCCAGAACAAGAAAGTGAGGCCAGAGATCACCACTGACCGCCAAGCACATCAGATGAGAACTGAGGTGGTGCCTGCACATCAGACGAGAACTGCCCTGTGTGGGGGTGGGAGGGATATGTTAACGAGCACGAGTACTAGTTGAGGGTAGAGTTGCTAGTTTGTTATTTTCTTCTTCTTTTCTTTAAACAGGAGTTTCTTTGCTCTGGCTGTAGGACGCAATTTTATTGGCTAGTTGTTCGTCTTGGTTCGCCTATCTTTCTGGGTGCTCACCCTGGTTGATGGTGGAATATGACATGCTTTAAATATAAAGTGCTCATATGCCATTGCTCCCTGCACCTCTCTGGGAAGACCAGGTCTAGCTCTGGTTCCTGGTAGGCATAGGAACTCCTTGTGACTGATGACCCCAAACTAATATAGCACATATCAATTCGGATAGCTTTAGGGAGCCGATAGGGCTTCCCCAGAAAAGTAAATTTTTAGAAAATTGGATCAATTTGGAACGATATCATTCATTAATCTTTTAGGTGCTGTTGTATAGATAACTGTCTAATGATAACCAATTACTAATTTGACAGAATGCTGATAATCTACTGCCTGTCTGATTTTAATGACTAATTTAACTTCCTGATAGCTGTTCTTAATATATATCACTATTAAAGCTGAAGCAGACACCGGGAACCTCCCTTCCACCAATGAACCATCAATTATAATGCAACCCACATCCCTAATGATGATATTCTTTGTCCTGTATCTATAGTATATTTGTGTGTTTACAGTATTATTTTTATTTATAAAATTGTATGTTTGACCTTATACCTTTGGTGAAAAAGACACAAGGTGACTTCAGGGTTAAAACAAAATAGTTGCAAAATATAAGGAGAATCATAAAAATAAAATCAGGTAAATTGAATTGCTGTATAACTTGAATGCAGGTTCACTTCACATTATCCAAATAAGTGAGCGATCTCTTTATTGTAAATAGGATTAAGTAATAGAAGGAAAATAAGATAGGACAATTGGAGGTGGTCATAAAAAATACGGGGTAAATCTGAGCATACAGTACATATGAAAATGTACAGCAATTTTTTTTTTAAGATATCAGAAAGTGTCCTGATATCTAATCAGGGCTTATCTGATTAGTTTGTGCTGAAAAGAAAGCAGCATTTGAGCACTTAAAATACACAAGTTACTTCACTTTCTGACATACCGCAATTCTGAATACCATCTGCCATATGACGTCGAATAAAGGACTCCATCCACCAAGTACGACAACGGCATTCTCGAGTTGCTTGAATACATTCACCATGGCCTGAAATGAAGTAATGTAACAGTTTTCTTCAAGCTGCATTACAAAGCTCAGCATTAATTTAAGTGATTATTAATTTCACCACAAAAAAACAGCGTTGAATGTAATGAAACGCCTTTTTCTGGGCGAGTCCCGGAGGCTTCCCGGAGCTATCCATGGCTGATATGGATACCCCTAACTATTTTGCATCAGTCGATGTGGGTCGATGATGTTCTAGGTCTACCGGGGACCACGAGCCAGAACCTGGCCCCCTCACAGAGTCACGAGGAGTAATGACCCATAGAAATGCACATGTGATTTGGAGCATTCTATATCTGCCATCGACCGGGACAGACACCCAGAAAAGTAAGCACCACAAAACAAACTCCTACTTTGGTTAACAACGAAAATCGTCAAACGAGTGGACAGAACTCCCCAAAAGAAAAAGGAGCAAACACGCATGACGTCACACAAGCCGCACGACATGTCTGCGCAGCTCCCCCCACCCCTCCCCAGGAGGGGAAAGGGAGAGCTCCAGACCCCTCACACTGGTGAGGGAGGATTGCCAGGAAGCCTCTGAGACTAACCGAGAAAATGGCGTTTCATTACATTCAACACTGGTTTTCTGGGGGGAGACCCTATGGTTCCCCGTAGCTACTTCACCAAAGACAAAAACAGAGGGACGCATTCGGGAGGCGGTCGGCGCCCACACCACAACACGAAATCAAGACAACAGGCTGCAACAGCTGACCCAAGGCGACTCAGGCCCGACTAGACCCAGGAACATACTAGGGAGCGTGCAGCCAAGACCCAGCGCGACCGCCAAAACAAACCTGAGCCCGAATGTCAGCCCAAAACATGCCACCCAAGATGGCAGCAAGTGCAGAAAGCCTATGAACGTCAAGGGCACGGGGAGAGACTGCAGGCTGGCAAGACAGAATGACCCAGCGGACGACCTGAGAGACCCGAACCCGAAAACAGGGAAGAAGGGAAACCGGATCAACCCAAAGTGCAGCCCAGGCCACAGAGGCCGTGGTGCGCAAAGACAGCGGAGAGCCACAACTGGACACAAGAAGAAGCACCCCGGCTAGCCACCCAGGCAGCAAGAACCCAAGGGACCCCCCTCCAGAAAAGAGCTGTCTCAACCCCACCAGAAAAAAAAAACAGCGTTGAATGTAATGAAACGCCATTTTCTGGGTGAGCCCCAGAGGCTCCCTGGAAGTTATCGGGCTATTGTATGTTATGTTAGACCGGGACATTAGCTATGGAGTTCAGACCTACCAGGGGACCAGCACCAGAACCTGGCCCCTTCAGAGAGGTTTCAGGGAGCAATGGCCCTGGAAAACCCCATTATGGTTGGGGGTTTTCCTTATCTGCCATCAACCGGGGTCAGGCACCCAGAAAGGTAAGCATAACAAAACAAACCCCACATGGTAAAAAACTACAACAAAAAAATGAACAGAGAGGTAGAAACTACCAACAATTCCAAGGAAACAATCAAACAATCAATTTACCGCCGCGCCGGTAGTCCATGCAGCCCTTCCCTCCTCTCCCCGGGAGGGGGAGGGGAAGGGGCCAGACCTCACCGCGCCGGCTGCCTTCAGTTCAGAAACTAGGCTTCAACCAACGCAAAAAAACCCGCCAACCGGATGGGAGGGAGGGTAGCCAGGGAGCCTCCGGGGCTCACCCAGAAAATGGCGTTTCATTACATTCTACGCTGGTTTTCTGTGGGTAGCCCCGGAGGCTCCCTGGAGCTACATACCCAAAGAGAAGGAAATAGGGACTTAACTGGGAAGCGGCGGCCACAAACTCCTGAACGCGAAGTCGAGACAACTAGCTGCAACCTGCGACCCAAATCAACATAAGAACGCCGAGGAGCAGGGACGTTCACCAAATAACGGGCGGCCAGGACCCTGTTCGACTTTCAAAATCCACGCGCCCGAATATGAGCCCAAGACATGTTACCAAACACGGCAGCCAAAGCTGCAAACTTCTGAACGTCATGGGCGCGAGGATAGACCGCAGGCTGGCTAGACTTTATAACTCTGCGGACAACCTGGGAGACCCGAGCCCTGGAACAGGGAACGAGGGAAAACGGATCAACCCAAAGCGCATCCCCAGCCACCCACGCTGAAGCGCGCAGGTAACGGCGAAGTGCTGCAACCGGACACAACACATGATGCACCCCCGGCCGACCCAACCAAGCGTCAATGACCCACGGACCCCTCTGGAAAGCAGCCGTCTCGTTCTTCCCCAGAAAAGATAGAGAAGGCTGCAAATGGGCAAACCTACCCCCAGGACCAAAAGAGCAGAAACCCCTTCGCTGGAGGAGAGCATGAAGCATGAAGCATGAGGCCCCCAGAGGCGAATGCCAACAAAAACAAAGCTTTGGAAAACAATACGGAACCGAAGGGGCCACCACAAACCGAGGAGAGGAAAAATATGCGAGCACCCTGTCCAAGGACCAGGACGGCTCAGGAGGCGCATGAGCAGGCCGGAGGTGAAACATAGCACGGGAAAGCCTACGAAACGGGGCGGATGTGACGCTCACCCCGAACGCTAGCTTGAGCGGCTCCGCCAGCGCTGCACGATATGAAGCGACAGTATTAGGCATCAAATGATGGTCCTGAAAAAGCGACAACATACAAAAAGCCAGAAAATGGCGAAAAGAATGCCAGGAAACTTCATACTGTCGCCGAGACGAAACTCTCAGGTGGGACACCATCAACAAGACACCTGATCACCATAGAAATGGAGATACACCCCCGTCAAAAAGATTAGACGCAAAGAGCAGAGGAGAAGTTCGAATCAGCCCTGTACTGGACCAGGCCGACCTCCTGAAAGAGGCGGAGCCGCAAGAAATATCCCGGGTTCGGGCACCGAGCCAATAGCACTGGAAACCAAGGCTGGGCCGGCTACCAAGGGGCCACAAGGACTACTCTCCCTGGGAATGTCTCCAACTGAACCAGAACCTGAAGCAACAGCTGGACCGGGGGCAAGAGGTACAGGTAACCCCACCTCGACCAGTCCTGTCGAAAGGCAACCACCGCGAACGCCTCGCAGTCGGGGAAGGGCGTCACATAGATTGGGAGACGCCGAGACCACGCCGACGCGAAGAGGTCCACATCTGGGAGACCGTACGTCTAGCAGATCCAACGAAACGAGTCGTCATCGACCGTCCACTCCGTAGACAGGGGAAGGAAGCGTGATAGACCGTCCGCCTGAACGTTGGACACTCCCCGGACATGAACCGCACAGAGAGCCAAACCCCGAGAATCCAGCAGACGAACCACTCGAAGAGACCAGCCCCAAAGAGCCAAGGACCGGAGAGAACCCCCGCGGTTCAGGGAATGAACCACTGGAGAACAGTCCGAATGGAAGCAAATGGTCGATCCCCGAGCTACCTGAACCCTCTGAAGCGCGAACCAGACTGCCGCGAACTCCCGAACCATGCTGTGAGCCCGACGGAAGGATGGACCCCACCGTCCCTGGCCTGCCTGGTGAGCACAGGCCACAAAGCCCCAGCCGAGAGACGACGCGTCCGTGAACACATCGAGTGAGGGCTTGGGAAGGCGCCAAGGCACTGAACCCTGAGAACCCCGAAGAGGAAGCCGGTGACGTAGCAACTGACACAAGGTCCCCGGAGGAGGAACCCAACGATCGGGAGAGAGGCGGAAGGGATGTCCCCGAAGGAACCAAAACAGACACCGAAGCCAAACCCAACCAGGCAGGTAGACTAGCACGGCGAAGTTCAGACTCCCGCACAACCGCTTGAGCAACTGCCGAGTGACCTGGGACCCCCTCAGAAACAGCCGACGGCGGTCCCGCAGCCACAACAACGCCTCTGGAGGGAGAGATAAGGAAGCGGTCCGAGAATCCCAAACAAGAACCAGCCAGGTCAAAACCTGGGACGGAACCAGATGGGACTTCCTCCAGTTTACCAGGAACCCGAACCTGGCGAGCTGGGAAAGAACCATATCCCTGGCGAGCAGACAAGCTGACTGGCTGATGGCAACCTTCGAAATTTTTTTAGTGAGTATAATTGGACAGACTTGTTGCTAGGCAAGGAAGTGAATGAGATGTATGTCGAGTTTTGTGAAATATATGATAAAGGCACAAAAAAATTTATACCAAAACAGAGATGCAGAACTAGGAAACAGGATTGGTTCAACAGAAATTGCGAGAGGGCCAGAGACCAAAAGACACAAAAATGGAATCAATACAGGAAGAGGCCGAACCCCCAAACATACCAGCGATACAAAGATGCGAGAAACAACTACACGGCAGTGAGGAGAGAGGCAGAAAGAAATTTTGAAAAAGGGATTGCAGACAAATGTAAAACAGAACCAGGTCTATTCTATAAATTCATAAACAACAAATTGCAGGTTAAGGATAATATTCAGAGGTTGAAAATGGGAAATAGATTCACAGAAAATGAAAAGGAAATGTGTGAAACATTAAACGAAAAGTTCCAAAGTGTGTTTGTACAAAATGAAATCTTCAGGGAACCAGATACAATAAGAATTCCAGAGAACAACATAGAGCACATACAGGTGTCTAGAGACGAAGTGGAAAAAATGCTCAAGGAGCTAAATAAGAACAAAGCAATTGGTCCAGATGGAGTTTCACCATGGGTTCTGAGAGAATGTGCACCTGAGCTCAGCATTCCACTTCAACTAATTTTTCAGGTATCCCTGTTTACAGGAGTTGTAGCTGATGTGTGGAAAAAGGCTAACATAGTTCCAATCTACAAAAGTGGAAGCAGGGAAGACCCCCTTAATTATAGACTGGTATCATTGACAAGTGTAATAGTCAAAATATTGGAAAAAATAGTTAAAACTAAATGGGTAGAACACCTGGAGAGAAATGATATAATATCAGACAGACAGTATGGTTTTCGATCTGGAAGATCCTGTGTATCAAATTAACTCAGTTTCTATGAACGAGCAACATAGATATTACAGGAAAGAGATGGTTGGGTTGACTGCATCTATCTGGACCTAAAAACAGGCTTTCGACAGAGTTCCACATAAGAGGCTGTTCTGGAAACTGGAAAATATTGGAGGGGTGACAGGTAAGCTTCTAACATGGATGAAAATTTTTTTGACATAGAAAAATGAGGGCAGTGATCAGAGGCAATATATCGGACTGGAGAAATGTCACAAGTGGAATACTACAGGGTTCAGTTCTTGCACCAGTGATGTTTATTGTCTACATAAATGATCTACCAGTTGGTATACAGAATTATATGAACATGTTTGCTGATGATGCTAAAATAATAGGAAGGATAAGAAACTTAGATGATTGTCATGGCCTTCAAGATGACCTGGACAAAAGTATATAGAGCACCACTTGGCAAATGGAATTTAATGTTAATAAATGCCATGTTATGGAATGTGGAAAAGGAGAACATAGACCTCACACAACCTATATATTATGTGGGAAATCTTTAAAGAATTCTGATAAAGAAAGAGATCTAGGGGTGGTTCTAGATAGAAAACTATCACCTGAGGACCACATAAAGAATATTGTGCGAGGAGCCTATGCCACGCTTTCTAACTTCAGAATTGCTTTTAAAGACATGGATGGCAATATACTAAAGAAATTGACCACAACTTTTGTTAGGCCAAAGCTAGAATATGCAGCGGTTGTGTGGTGCCCATATCTTAAGAAGCACATAAACAAACTGGAAAAGGTGCAAAGACATGCTACTAAGTGGCTCCCAGAACTGAAGGGCAAGAGCTACGAGGAGAGGTTAGAGGCATTAAATATGCCAAAACTAGAAGACAGAAGAAAAAGAGGTGATATGACCACTACATACAAAATAGTAACAGGAATTGATAAAATCGATAGGGAAGATTTCCTGAGACCTGGAACTTTAAGAACAAGAGGTCATAGATTTAAACTAGTTAAACACAGATGCCGAAGAAATATAAGAAAATTCACTTTCGCAAACAGAGTGGTAGACAGTTGGAACAAGTTAGGTGAGAAGGTGGTGGAGGCCAAGACCGTCAGTAGTTTCAAAGCATTATATGACAAAGAGTGCTGGGAAGACGGGACACCACGAGCGTACCTCTCATCCTGTAACTACACTTAGGTAATTACACTTAGGTAATTGCATTTGGGAACCAGGAGTGGTGGAGGGGGGGGGGGGATGGGTAAGGGGAAGTAGCAGGAGGAACAACCTGTGAAGGACAAGGGATTGCGGACTGAACCAAAGTCAAAGCAACTAACGACCCCATGTCCAGATCCATATAACCAAAATGGGGAAGACTCAGCCAACCTAGTGCGTTGCAGCATCCTAAATCTAGCATGCAGCGTTGACGTTGCCTGTACCCAAACCTCAGTGTCAAGAGAATGGGTAAACTGAAGGACAAGCAGAGAACACGACTTGCAAGACTCCAGGTCAAAGGTGTCATTGACCTAACAGGCAGCATGACGGAGGCAAAGCAGGTGACTGTCACCCAGAGGCAAGGGCAAAGAGCAACCTTCAAACTCTCACAAGGCGAGTTGGAACTCAGAAGATGCATCCATCGGTCAAATGAGCCCCAATGGAGATTTCCAGGGCCTGCAGGTTGACTGCTATGGGAAGTCCAGGCAAGGTACTGCAAAACTGGCTAGGCCCAAACTAACAAGGGAAAACTGCTAAAGCTGAACTCCTGCGATGTGTACAGTCACAAGGGACTAGAGTAAGGCCCCCAGAAGGAACAGAAACCGGCCGCTGTGTAGGCAGGCGAGTTGCACAGTACCTTGTGCCCCTATTAGCAAATGATACCCTCTCCTACCCAAAGCCAAACAAAGACCACGAAAACTCCAGCTTGCCCAAAGGGCGGGGTAATTGCCAAGAAGCAGAGACCCCCATGGAAGCGGTTCCCGAAAGTTCTATGGAAGATAATCCTAGAACCCAAGAGTAGTACTTACAGGGCGCCTAGGAGGCATGCAGCCCCAGTACTCTTTAAGTTTCTCCTAGGCACTGCACCACACACAGCAGAACACACCACTAAGATACACAACTGCCAAGAATATGAGGCCAGACTCGCCGACCGCCCCAGATCGCATCTGCTAATAAACTGAAATTGTTGAGTAGCCGGCGCAGGGGGTTCCAGGGCTCCCCCCTTCCCCTCCTGATGAGGGCTGCTTGGACAAGCGGCGGAGTGTGACGTTTGCATGTTTGCTTGTTTCTTTAGGTTGGGGAGTTCTGCCTTTCTGTTCGGTCTACAGTTGCAATTTTCTTACCATGTGGGGTCTGTTTTGTTATGGCTACCTTTCTGGGTGTTAACCCCTGGTCGATGGCAGACATAGAATGCCCTAAGTACAAGGGGGGTTTCCATAGGCCACTGCTCCTTTTGGCTCTGGAGGGGGCCAGGTTCTGGCTCGTGGTCCCCGGTATGCTAAACTCCAATTGACTGATGCCCCAGACTAATATAACATATATCAGCCTAATAGCTCAAGGGAGCCAGAGGGGCTCCCACAAAGTAAATATACCTTTTGAAGTAATATGTATTACCTGAACAGTTATTCTGACAAACAACTGTATCTACAGAAAGAAGGTGAAGATCCAACAACTCAGATGATTCTGACATCACCTTGTGTCGTAGCATTGACACAACATCTGGTCCCTTCAAAACCTCTTTACCAGCATAAGCCAGAAATGTTAGTGTCACACGACCTGTGGAAAGAAAAATTCTGTATAGATACAAGTAGATTTTCTTGGCTACCACCCTTGGTACCTCACCTTAGTATGTCACCGATACAGAGAGGACAATGAAAATACACCAGGCTCCATATATATATAGCTAGACTCACTATACGTCAGGGACCTCATGGGGGATCAGAAATCAATCCACTAACAAACTGAATTATCCACAAAAAAAAACAGCATTGAATGTAATGAAATGCCATTTTCTGGGTGAGATCCGGAGGCTCTCCAGAGCTTACTAGGCTGATATGCTAATGTCAGACTTTGGCATCAGTCATGTGTATGGGTTCTGTGGGCTTACCGGAGACCACAAGTCAGAACCTGGCCCCCCTCAGAGAGGCATGAGGGAGAAATGGCAAACCCCCGTGTGGTTGAAAGCATTCTATGTCTGCCATCGACCAGGTCAGGCACCCAGAAAGGTAAACATCCCAAAACAAACCCCTATTCTAGTGAAAGTATTGTTATCAAAAACCAAACAAGTGAATAGAACTCCCCCTAAAAAATAAGAGCAAACTAGCATGATGTCACACGTCGCTGTCTGCGCAGCACCCCCCCTCCCCAGGAGGGGGAAGGGAGAGGCCCAGACGCCCCCCCCCCCCCCCCCGTCATGCCAAATATCCATCCTTCAGTTCTGAGGCTGGATGTCAAAACTTGCAAAAATCCAGCGTTGAATGTAATGAAACGCCATATTCTGGGCGAGTCCCGGAGGCTCCCAGGAGCTTACCAGGCTGATATACTAATGTCAGACTTTGGCATCAGTCATGTGTACGGAGTTCTTATGGGCCTACCAGGGACCATGAGCCAGAAACTGGCCCCCTCAGAGAGGCAAGGGGAGCAATGGCCTATAGAAACCTCCGTATGGTTGGAAGCATTCTATGTCTGCCATCGACCGGGTTAGGCACCCAGAAAGGCAGGCATCCCAAAACAAACCCCTATTCTGGTGAAAATTGCAACAAAAAACCAAACTAGTGGATAGAACTCCCCAAACAAAAACGAGCAAACTAGTATGACGTCACCCATCATCGCGCCGCTGTCTGTGCAGCCCCCCCCCCTCCTCGGGATGGGGAAGGGGTAGCCCCAGACCTACCATGCTGGCGATCCACACCCCAGTTCTGAGGCTGGATGTCAAAACACGCGAAAAACTGCCGACCAGAGGGAGGGAGGGAGGGATGCCGGGGAGCCTCCGGGGCTCACCCTGGTTGATACCTGGTTGATACCTGGTTGCACCCAGAAAATGGCGTTTCATTACATTCAACGCTGGTTTTCTGGGGGGAGCCCTTACGGTTCCCCGGAGCTAACTACCCACAGAGGAAAAGAAGAGGGACTGACCCGGGAGGCAGTCGCTGCACACTACTCAACTCGAATTCGAGACAACAGGCCGCATCCGCCGACCCAAAGCGACACAGGCCCGACTGGGCCCAGGAACGTGTACAAGGTAACGAACAACCAAGGACCCAGTTCGACCGCCAAATTCCCGGTGCCCGAACATCCTCCAAGGACGCGGAACCAAAGACGGCGGCAAGAGCCGCGAACTTGTGGACGTCATGGGCACGGAGATAGACCGCAGGCTGGAGAGCCTTAAGAACCCTGCGGACAACCTGGGAGACCCACACCCTCGAACAGGGAAGAAGAGAACTGGAGCAACCCAAAGCGTGTCCACGGACCCAGAAGCCGTGGCGTGCCAACAACGGCGGAGAGCCGCAACCGGACAAAAACAAAATGCACCCCCGGCCCAACCAACCAAGCATCAACAACCCAAGGACCCCTCCGGAAAGCAGCAGTCTCATTCTTTGCCAGAAAAGAAGGAGAAGGCAGCAGACGACCAAACTCATCACCCCGACCAAAGGAGCAGAAAACCCCTGCACAGGAGGAGAGCATGAAGCTCACCTACCCGACCCCCAGAGGCCAATGCCAACCGGAAAAGAGCCATCAAAAAACAAACCGAAACCGAAGGGGCCACAAGAAAACGAGAAGAAAGAAAAGAGCACTCTGTCCAATGACCAGGACGGCAAGAACAGGCCGGAGGTGAAACAAGCACAAGACAGCTTATGAACGGCGCAGATGAAAGTCCGAAAGAAAGCCGAAGCGGCTCCACCAGCCCCGCATAAAACGAGGCGACAATATGCGGCAAGTCGACGGCCCCCCAACCCACAGCAGAAAAGCCAAGCCAACGCCGACAAGCGCAGCCACCGAAGAAGGGACAGAAGTAAAAGGAAGGACCACCAAAACACCTCATACTGCCGCCAAGAAGCACACAGGTGGGACACCAACAACGAAGCCAGCTGACCACTAACGGACGCGAGATACCCGAGGCAGAACGTAATCAGCCCTGCCAAGGGGTCATCCGAGCCTAGGAAGAGGCGGGGCCGCAGGAAGATCTCGGGTGCAACCACCAAGGAAGCAGGGCCAGAAGCCCAAGCCGGAAAGAAGGAGATGGAACGTCTGCCGAACAGAAAACTCCCCAATGCGAGCAAGCTCGCCAGGGGATCGGAAACCACGGGTCCGATGTGAGACACCAGAGAAGGGACATCGCAAGACCCTGAAAAAACCAACAGGCAGGGCAAGCCAGGAAATCAGGAAACCAAACCCCGGCAACAGGAAGGCCAAAAGGCACAAACAAAACACACAACAGTGTTTGGAAAGGAGGAGGAGGAGGAGGAAGGAAAGGAAAGGAAAGTTTGAAGGAGGAAATGATAAAGACTAGCAGAAACGCCCCAGCACCAGCGGCCAGGGACAAGAGTGAAGCAGGAAGACGAGAGGAATGCATAAGGAAGGGAAGTGGCAGAGGCCAACCGCTCGCCCAGCGTCTAGTGCAGAAAAGAGCCCAATAGGCTCCGGAAATGGAACAGAGAGCGAATGATAGGCGAGGGGCGAGACGAAGAGCCCAAGCTTATCCCTAGCCAACACAACTAGGCGAGGACAATGCGGTTAGGACAGAGAATCCAAAGAACATGGATGCAGAACACCAGCACGTGTGCACACTGCCCTGAACCAAAACAATCTCCCACGGCGCATGCGCAGGACACGAAAGAAAAGTAGCCCAACAGGTTGGACTACACAGGTCTATCCTACTCCGTCCAACAACAGAGCAGAAAAGTAGCTCAACGGGTCGTATCCCAAACGATCCGTTGAAGAGACAGGCCAACTCAGGGAAACAGAAGCCAACTTAGCCGGCTCATGAAAGGAAATCAACGAACCGAATCGGAATCCAAGCGGGTTACCAGTAGCCCAACATGGCGACAAAGAGCCCAACCGGCTACAAGTATCCCAATCCGACATCCCGGACCAGAACGGAAGGAAAACGAGTAGTGCCGAGACACCGCACGGAGAGACGGGATATGAACAAAGAACGAGAAGGTCAAAAACCCAGAAGCTGCCCGGAATAGGACCAACAAGCCCTAGAAAGTACCAGAGGGAAGCCCCACCGAACGATGACAGACGTACCAGTAAAACGGGAAGAAGCAAAACCGTCCCGAACCTTCGAGAACACAGAAGCAAACACAAAGGACGAAGGCACAGAAAAACCCAGTAGCACCCGAGACCAAAAGTCATCCAGAACCCCAAGAAGAGGGGGACATGACGGAGAAGTCCTGTCCCGGGAAAAATGGTGCGAAGAACGGAGAAAAGCACCCACCAACAGAACGGAAGCAATGGGCATAATGGACAAGGAACCGAGCCCGGGGAGGGGCCGACGCTCAAGTACTCGTGCGGAGAGGGGGGGGGGGAAAGGAAAAAACCCCACTCTACAAAACGCAAGCCCCGCCTAGAGGGGTGGAAAAACCCCGGCGGGGTCCAACAGGGCCTGAGGTCCCCCATGTCAGCCCCACCCCAGCCCCGGGATCCCACCTGGCAGGCCCCGGGGCCGAGCTTTCCCCCAAAGCCCCAGCCTCAAGAAAAAACCGGGGCAGCCGTGAAAAGCACCAAGGAAGGGAGCCCACTGGCAGACTCTTACAACACGGCTGGAAGAAACAGGCTCGAATGTCCCCTTTGCTACCCTGGAAGGGAAAGTCCCAGAGACCAACCGAGTCTCAAAACCATGGAAGCCCTGCCCTGACCCCGAACCCACAGACGGTATAGACCTGGAGGAAAGGGGGGGGGGACCAACAAGACCACCAACCAAAACGGGGCAGCCTAGGGGCTTCCAGGGAGCAAACAACCAGCGCGTTGCCACCAAAACCCAATGTGCAACACCCATTGCAGCCTGCACCCACATAGTCAACATAAGACTGGGTAACCGAGTCACAAACAAGCAACAAAACTTGCAGGACCCCGGACCGAAGGTGTCACCGACCCCACAGGCTGCAGACGGAGGTAAAACAGTGCGAGTCACCCTGAGACAAGGGGACTGAGCAACCCTCAAACTCGCACAAAGCGAGGGGAAGACTCCAGCGCTACATCCATCGGGCCCACGCTCCCCCTAGGAGTTTCCCAGGGTCCTGAGCATTTACTAAAATAGGACTTGCGCTCAGTTAATCCCAGGCAGGGTACTGCTAACCAGCGCCCATGGCTACCAAACAACGTTCTAAGAGCTGAACCCCCGGGACATGTACACTCATGGAGACCTAGCAGGGGGAACCACCAGAAGAAGGAAGAGAACCCAGCACAAAGGGGGAAAGAACCAAAGGCAGAGCCCCCCACCAGGTAGACAAACAAAAAGAAAAAGAAAACCCCGCAAGAGTACAGCGAACCCAAGCGGAACAGAGCCAGGCAACTATGATTGGTGAAAACAAGCTGCGCAGCACCCTGCGCCCCGCCAGTGCAAACTGCCCCTTACCCTAAGGCGAACAAGGGAGACAGAACCCCCAATCACACAATGGGTGGCCAAAAACCGAGCAGCAAACGGCCTAGCAGAAGTAGGACCCAAGGAACTTGTGGAAGGTAACCCCAAGCCCCAAGGGCAGTACTTACAGGGCACCTAGGGAAGGGAACCCTAGGCGCATGCAGCCTGAGTACTGGAGACTCACTCCCAGCTCACGCATCACATAGAAGACAGACACCACACTCTAGGTACAGTGCTGAAACAACCACTGGAGCTGGAGCACACAACCGGTGCCATTAGCATCAGCTGAAGAACTGGGATGTGGATCGCCGGCGTGGTAGGTTTGGGGCTACCCCCTTCCCCCTCCCGGGGAGGGGGGAGCTGCGCAGACAGTGGCGCAATGATGGGTGACGTCATACTAGTTTGCTTGTTTTTGTTTGGGGAGTTCTATCCACTCGTTTGGTTTTTAGTTGTAATTTTCACCAGAATAGGGGTTTGTTTTGGGACGCCTACCTTTCTGGGTGCCTAACCCAGTCGATGGCAGACATAGAATGCTTCCAACCACATGGGTTTTTCTATAGGCCATTGCTCCCCTTGCCTCTCTCTGAGGGGGCCAGTTTCTGGCTCATGGTCCCTGGTAGGCCCATAAGAACTCCGTACACATGACTGATGCCAAAGTCTGACATCAGCATATCAGCCTAGTAAGCTCCAGGGAGCCGTAGGGGCCCCCCGCAGAAAAAGCGCTGACCGGAGGGAGGGAGGGATGCTAGGGAGCCTCCGGGTCTCACCCAGAAAATGGCGTTTCATTACATTCAATGCTGGTTTCCTGGGGGAAGCCCCTTCGGCTCCTTGGAGCTAACTACCCACAGAGGAAAATAATAGGGCCTTACCCGTGAGGCGGTTGCTGCTCACTCCTCAACTCGAAGTCGAGACAACTGGCTGCAACCGCCGACCCAAAGCGACACAGGCCCGACTGGGCCCGGGAACCTTCACCGAGGTAATGAGCATCCAGGACCTTGTTCGACCACTAAAAGCCCAGTGCCCGAATGTCAGCCCAGGACATGTTGCCAAAGACGGCAGAAAGAGCAGCGAACTTACGAATGTCATAGGCACGGGGATAAACCGCAGGCTGGCTAGCCTTAACTCTGTGGACGACCTGGGAGACCCACACCTGCGAACAGGGAAGACGGGAAACTGGATCAACCCAAAGCGCGTCCCGGACTCACAAGATGTGGCGTGCAAATAACGGCGAAGGGCCGCAGCTGGACACAAAACATGATGCACCCCCGACCTAACCAACCAAGCATCAAAACCAAGGGACCCCTCCGGAAAGCAGCAGTCTCATTCTTCACCAGAAAAGGAGACGGCTGCAGACGAACAAAACCATCACAAACACCGAAAGAGCAGAAACCCCTGCACCGGAGGAGAGCATGAAGCTCCCCAAACCGACCCTCAGAGGCCAATACAACAGAAAAAAAGAGCATTGGAGAAACAATCCTGAACCGAAGGGGCCACAACAAACAGAGGAGAAGAAAGAAAAGAGAGCACTCTGTCCAATGACCAGGATGGCTCAGGCGGTGCATGAGCAGGCCGGAGGTGAAACAACGCACAAGACAACCTGCGAAACGGTGCAGAAGTAACATCAATACCGAGAGCAAGTGTTTAGCGGCTCCGCCAGTGCCGCACGATACAAGGCGACAGTTTTAGGCATAAGGTAATGGTCCTGGAACAACCAAGAAAGAAAGGACACCACCACCCTAACAGAAAGAGAAGCACAACGACGAAGACGCAAAAAGAACCGGAAGGACCGCCAAGAAACTTCATACTGCCGCCGAGATGAAGCCCGCAGGTGGGACACTAACAAAGAAGCCACCTGATCACCATAGAGGTGATGAGGAACACGAGTCAAAAAAGACCATACACGAAGATGATCGAACCAGCCACGTGATGTACTGGTCTGATCTGTTGGAAGAGGTAGAGCCACTGGAAAACCTCCAGGTTCAGACACCGGGCAAGCAGCGCCTGAAACCACGGCTGGGCCAGCCACCACGGGGCCAAGAGGACTACTCTCCCCTGGTAGGTCTCCAAGCGAGTCAGGACCTGGAGCAACAGCTGAACTGGGGGAAAGAGGTACAGGAACCCCCACCTAGACCAGTCCTGCCGAAAGGCATCAACCCCGACGGCCTTGCAATCGGAGGAGGGTGCCACATATTGCGGAAGGTGCAGCAACCACACTGTCGTGAAGAGGCCCACCTAAGAGCGCCCAAACATTTGGCAGAGCTAACGGCAAGAGTCGTCGAAGACCGTCCATTCCGTGGACAGGGGAACGAAACGAGACAAGCCGCTGGCCAAGACGTTGGACACTTCCCGCATGTAAATTGCCAGGAGAACCAAAACCCAAGAACTCAGCAGACGAGTCACCCGAAACAACCAACACCAAAGAGCCAAGGACCGCATCAAACCCCCTCGGTTCAGGCAATGAACCACCGGGGAGCAGTCCGAATGGAGCCAGGTCGTCAATCCACGGGCGACCAGAACCCTCCAAAGTGCAAACCACACCGCCGCAAACTCCCGCACAGTGCTGTGGGCTTGACAGAAGGATGGACCCCATAGTCCCGGCCGGCCTGGTGAGCACTGGTCACAAAGCCCCAGCCAAGAGATGACGCATCTATGAACTCATCAAGCGAGGGCTTGGGCAGGCGCCAAGGCAGTGAACCCCAAAAAACCCAAAGAGGAAGCTGGCGACCCAGCAGCTGATGCAAAGCCTCCAGGGGTTTAACCCAGCGATTGCAAGAGAGGCGGAAGGAACTTCCCCGAAGGAACCAAAACAGCTGACGAAGCCAAACCCGACTCGTAGGGGAGACCAACATCGCAAAGTTCAAGCTCCCTCACAGACCCTAGAGCAACCGCTAGGTGACCTGGGAGCCCCTCAAGAAACAGGCACAAGCGGGACCGCAACCGGAGGAGAGACTCCAGAGGAAGAGACAAGGAAGCGGTCCGAGAGTTCCAAATGACCCAGCCACGACCAAACCTGGGAGGGAACCAGATGGGACTTCCTCCAGTTCACCAAGAACCCAAACCCGGCAAGCTGGGAAAGAACCAAATCCACGGCTAGCAGATAACAGGATCAGCTGGGAGCCCAAACCAGCCAGTTGTCGAGGTAGGCCAACACCCGAACAACTAAGAGACGCAGACGGGCCACGACGCCCCGCATAAGGTGTGTGAACACGCGAGGTGCCAGATTCAACCTGAATGGGAGACAACGAAAGCAGTATCCTTGACACCCCACAACAAAACCAAGCCAGTCCCTGAACCCCGGATGAATCGGAACGTGCCAATAAACGTCCTGGAGGTCCAGGGACACTATTCATGAACCCGGCTGCAACAGGAGCTGAACTTGGGATAGTGTAGTCAACCGAAAGGAGGGGCAATGAACCCAGGCGTTCAGATGGGACAAGTCCAGAATGAACCGCAGGTCCACACAGTCTCGTTTCCATACTGGAAACAGACGGGAAACCCACCTGAGGGACGACATCTAAGCGAACCCACTCTAAGACGACTCGTCGGAGCGCAGGAGAAGAGGCCTGCCCCGCTAGCCTCAATCCCACCTGAAAGGGGAGGGGCCACCCAACGCCACCGCAGACCGAAGAAAACAACCTGAAATGCCCACAAATCGTGGGACCAGGTGTGAGCGAACAGCACAAGCCTTCCCACCAACTGCGAAAATGGGGCGAACCGCGAATGGGCCAGTGCCCCTTATGAGACCCAGAACCTCGTACAGGGCGAACACTACGCCGACCAGATGAAGGCAGGTCCGAAGGCAGAGCTGAACCCGAAACTGGCACCAGTGGCCTACCACGACGTGAGGAACCCCGAACCCTGGCACGACCCCTCCAGGAAGGCCCCCCACCCCCCCGGGACTCCCGGAGAACCAACAAGTCAGACATAGGAAGGCAATTGGCAGAAGTAGCCTGAATATATTGTGCCACAGCGAAGGTGCAAAAAGCAGAGGACAAAAAAGCGAAGACACCTTAAGAGCCAGGGCTCAGGCCGATTCCAGAGTGGAGGCAAGCACCGCCTGCCGACACGCAAGCCAGGAAGCGTAAAACAGGGAAACCGCATCCTGCAAGATTGGCGCAAACAGCTTCAACAAGGCAGCCGACGAGCAAGCCGCAGAGCCCAAGGCACTGGACCAAGGAATGGCCCCAATCGTCCCCACATCCACCTCGAGCCAGTCCGAAGACAACCCCAGGAGGGAAAAGAAATGCAAAGCCAAAGCCAGAAGGCCCCCGGGTGCACAAGTCCTTAGCAACCTGCGTAGCTGAAAGGGAGGGAACCTGCACATGGAGCTGCACGACGCCAACATCACGGGAAAGGGCAGGGGCAAACAAGCACTCGTTGAGATGCTCAAGGTCGCCCCCCACCCTCCCCCCAGGAAAACCTGAATCACCGTCGACGCCTCACGCCAATCAAGAGTGTTGGAACAACATAAGGAATTCCAAGCCTCCAAAGCAAACACAGGACAGTTTGCCAGCCAGGATGACTCCGGAACCTCGAAACGAACCCAGAAAGAGAATGAAGCCTCAAACCTGAGAGACGATGGATCCATTACAGAGGCATAATTTGGGTCACGCAGGAGGTAAGCCGCAAGGGCTGCACTCACCGCAGATGGTTCAATGCGGGAAGCCAAAAACCTCCAGAAAGATGGAACCGACGCACCCAAGGGAACACTGAACCGAATCTGGGGAGGGGCAGACACAAAATCCAACTCATAAACAGGGGGGGGGGGGGAAGAGAGCCCCCACTCTGTGTAACAATAAGCCTTGCTCAGAGGGTAGAAAAACCCAGGCGGGGTCCAGCGGGGACCCAAGGCCCCCAAGTCAGCCCCTCCCACAGCCCCAGGATCCTCCTCCGAAGGACCCGGGGCCGAATCATCTCCCAAAGCACCAGTCCCTAAAGAAAAGGCTGGCACAGAAGAATAAGCCGGACAGAAGGGGGTCCACTGGTCAGACCTAGAGGCTTCGCCAGGGAGATCGGACTCGAATGCCTCCGTCGTAACACCGGAAGGGGCATCCCCCGAGACTGCATGAGTCTCAAGACCATCTAAACCCTGCCCTGACTCCGAAACCCTCAGACGTTTGGACGAGGGGGCGTGGACTGAACCAAGGTCGAAGTGACCCCCACCCACAAGTCCAGGTCCCTATAAGCAAAACGGGGCAGCCTCGGGGCATCCGGGTGAGCAACCAACCTAGCGCATTGCAACAACCTAAAGTGCACATGCAACACCTGCGCTGCCTGTACCCATAGATGATCATCATCAGATTGAGTAAAATGAGCCACTAGCAAGCAACAGTACTCGCAGGAATCCGGGTCAAAAGTGTCACCGACCCAACAGGCAGTGTGACGGAGGCAAAAACAGGGAAGGCTGAGACAAGGGGACTGAGCAATCCTCGAACTCGCACAAAGTGAGAGGGGGTACTTCGGGGACACATCCATCGGACCCATGTGCCCCCTAGGGGTTTCCCCAGGGTCCTGAGACGGAACTCACGCTCAGGGAATCCCAGGCAGGGTACTGCTAATCGGCGCCCAAACTACCAAGCAACTTTCTAAAGCTGAACCCAAGGGATGTGTACACTCACAGGGACCTAGCAGGGGGCATCACCAGAAAAGAACCGTGCTCAGATCAGGCACAAAGGGGTAAGCAAGGCAGGCCCCCACAAGGAAAGAACAAAAAAAAAACGCAAGAGGATTACGTACCCCAAGGAACAGACCCGGCCGCTATAAATGATGAAAACAAGCTGCGCAGCACCCTGCACCCCACACCAGTGCAAACTGCCTCTTACCCTAAGATAAACAATGAAGACAAAACCCCCAAGCACCCAAAGGGCAGCCGAAAAACCAAGCAGCAATACGGCCTAGCAGAGGAAGGCCCTGAGGAGCTTGTGGAAGGTGGCCCCATGCTTCAAGGGCAGTACCTACAGGACACCTAGGGATGATAACCCTAGGCGCATGCAGCCCGAGTACTGAAGAATAACTCCTGGCTCTCACACCCCTGGAGGACAGCTACCACACTCAAAGCACAGTGCCGGAATCATTGGAGCCAAGCATACGACCTCTCCCTCTAGCATCAGTCTTAGAACTGAAGGGTGGATAGCCGGTGTGGGGGGTCTGGGGCTCCCCCTTCCCCCTCCCAGGGAGAGGGGGAGCTGCACAGACAGTAGCACGGCGACGTGTAATGTCATGCTCGTTTCCTGTTTTTTTTTTTAGGGGAGTTCTATCCACTTGTTCGGCTTTTGGTAGCAATACTTTCACCAGAATAGGGGTTTGTTTTGGGATGCTTACCTTTCTGGGTGCCTGACCCGGTCAATGGCAGACATAGAATGCTTCCAACCACATGGGGGTTTCTATAGGCCATTGCTCCCCATGCCTCTCTGAGGGGGCCAGTTTCTGGCTCATGGTCCCTGGTAGGCCCACAGAACTCCATACACATGACTGATGCCAAAGTCTGACATTAGCATATCAGCCTAGTAAGCTCCGGGGAGTCAAAGGGGCTCCCCTCAGAAAACTAGTATTGAATGTAAATGAAATGCCAATTTCTGGCGAGTCCTGGTGGCTCCCTGAAGCTACAATGGTGATATAGTGCCAAACTACTAGGTGCCATTAGTCGAGTTCTTTCAGGCCTACTGGGGACCATAAGCCAGAACCCGGCCCCCTCTCTTAATGAGCAACAGAGAGAAGTGGCACTATGACCAAATTGTCAGTGAATTTGATTGATTGTCAGTAATAAAATGAGGAGGCTTATGGCTATTCCTGATTTTCTCACCGATACATCATGTTAATGTGATTTCATTGTGCATTTGATGAGAAGTGTTGGAGAACTACTGGACCATTAGCCACAGTGCAAGGGGGCAATACTTAAAACCCTGATTGGGCTCCAGTTGTAAGCCTCAGGAATCCTAGAGGGTTCAGTGAAATTCCAGGTTGCATTGTTTTTCGATGTCGTGGCATGATGGCGGTGTAGTGTGGGAGTACTAAGTGAGTGGGTTCAAATCCTCCTCATGGCTCCTACTGATCTCAATGATACATAACGTTAATGTGATTTCATTGTGCATTTGTTGAGACGCTTTGGAGGAGAACCACTGGACCATTAGCCAGAGTGCATGGGGGCAATGCTATCAATTGAAGCTCAACTGAAGCTCAATCAGCTCAATCCCTAATTGAGCTTTAGTTTTAAGCCTTGGAAATCTTAAGAGGGTTCAGTAGAATTCCAGGTTGCATTGCTTTTCCATGTGGTGGAGTGGTGGGTCAAGGGCGCTAGCTTGGGAGTACCAAGCTAGCGCCCTTGGGTTCAAATGCTCCTCAGGGCTCCTACTGTTTTTCTCAAACAGCTGAATTGCAAAAGAGCTGGCACAAAAACCCCTGAGAAGAAGCATCCTTCTTCGGTACTTGAGAACAATGTTAACTAGAAGAAGCAAGGATCAGAGGAAGCATAACGACCCAAGAATATGGCTCCAACAGAAGCTTACCCCCTAGCAACCACAGGCGAGGCCCTATCCCAGAAGAACTGCCTCCAAGCAGCAGGGATAGAACCTTTCTGCAAGAGAACCTGACTGAAGGGCTGGAAAATCAACAGTTGCAACTGAGGTCAGCAAAGAGACAGCCACTTCATGAAAAAGAAGGAATGAAAAGGGGGAGGCAAGCAAAACTGATAATGGGCATGGGCCCTGTCATCCTCTGCAGCCTGGGCACCAGAAAGCAAAGGCAGCTGTACATGAAGCTGCCACATGTCCACATCTTGGGCAGAACCACAGCAAACATGCAATCCTCTAGCAGTGCAAAAGACACACCACCTAAGAACCCATGAAAGTCAGAACTCTCTTTATGCCACTCAGGTATTTGTGTTCAGCAAAAGCCATGCCAAGTCCTCAAAGAAAAAGAGGGGTTGTCTGCTAGCCAGGAAAACTCAGGGACCCCAACCAAAAAAACGAATCTGACCCAAACTAAAATAAAATGCCAGATTCATGAAAGCAGCGAGATCCAGATACAACAGGAATTAAAATACGTCCGATCGAGCCAAAGATGGCATAAGAGTGGAACGAAAGCAGCTTCTAGAAATATGATGCATCTGAGGACTTGAATGGTACACTGAAGCAAACCCAGGGAGAAGCAGCTGACCAATCAAGTTCAAGCATGAATGAAGGATAAGTGAAGTCCTCTGCTTAGAGCGTAAAACTTTCAGTAAATGAAACCAAAGACCAGGAAGGGTTGAAGGATACCCAGAGACCCTCCTTAGGCTCTCCCCTAGCTCCACAAGACACAAATGAAGACAAGAGCAGAGCCATGTTCCAAGCCTGATGCCTAATCAGACAAGAATGAATCATCCCAAACTAAAGCCTTGGGGCCAAATACACTCTAATGAATTACGCAATTAAGATTAAAATTAAATTAAATTAAAACAATTTAAAATTAAAACGCGCTGCATCTCCGATGGGAAGGAATGGCTCAACTATCTTCGCTGTTGATGTGGAAGGGAGAAAATCCAGAAGGCCAAGGTACAGCTAAAGCATACCTATACTATCTATACTCCAAACCCTCAGATGTTTCAGAGCCTTAAACAATGTTAAAGGGATCAAAAGGAGGAGATTGTACCAGGGAAGGAGAAGGGAAAACTTTCAACAGTGTGTAAAATTTCCAACAAAATTATAGTATAAAATGGCACATGGACCAGGTATAACTATTTACAAAACAAGCCAAGCTCTCCCAATACAAAGAGTGTCAGGTCAGCGTATTTTGAGAACACCATCCCAAGGAGGCAATTGCAATGGATCTATACAAGGATATGTAATTAATTGTAATAGTTATAAGCATATCATGGTAATACACAAAAATAAATGCATATACAGCACTAAATAAATAATTGTTTAACCAGATACATTTGGTTAATTAGTATAAATTGATCCTTAACCACAAATTTGATCCTTAACCTTAACTCTGCACTGTGCAGAGCGCCTTAAGGCACTAGAACGAGGGTGCGCAGTGTGTCATGTGGCATTTTTAGGTATAGGGACCGATTAAAAACTCCCGCGGGTACACAGGGCTCACATCCTGTGTCTCAGGACCCCTGGTAAACAGATGAAATTTAAAAAAACCAGTGATGAATGTAATGAAACGCCAATTTCTGGGCGAGTCCTGGAGACTCCTTAGAGCTATCCAGACTGATATGCATATCCCTAACTTTGGCATCAGTCGATGTGGGTGGAGTTCTAGGCCTACCGGGTCATAAACCAGAACCTGGCCCCCTCAGAGAGACACGACGAGAAATGGCCTATAGAAATGCACATGTGATTTTGGAGCATTCTATATCTGCCATCAACTGGGACAGGCACCCCAGAAAGGTAAGAGCCCCAAAACAAACCATAAGATTTTGTTGTGGGGCGTCAAGGTTACCGCTTCCATTGTCTCCCATTCGGGTTGAACCTGGCACCTCGCGTGTTCACATACCTTACCCGGGTCGTCGTGGCCCATCTGCATCTTTTAGATGTTCGGGTATTGGCCTACCTCGAAGACTAGCTGGTTTGAGCTCCCAGCTCAAATCCCTTGTCTGCTAGCCAGGGATTTGGTTCTTTCCCACTAGCCAGGGATTTGGTTCTTTCCCACTAGCCAGGGATTTGGTTCTTTCCCAGCTCGCCGGGTTCAGGTTTTTGGTGAACTGGAGGAAGTCCCATCTGGTTCCCTCCCAGGTTCAGACCTGGCCGAGTCTTGTGTGGAACTCTCAGACTCCTTCCTTGTCTCTTCCTCCGTAATCTCTCCTACTGCTGTGGTCCTGCATGTGACTGTTTCTGGTGGCTTCCGGGTCACCCGGATGTTGCTCGAGGCTCTGCGAGGGAGCCTGAACTTTGCGATGATGGTCTACCCGCCGGGGTGGGTTTGGCTTTGTCAGCTATTCTGGTTCCTTCGGGACATCCCTTCTGCCTCTCTCGCGATCTCTGGGTTCGGACCCCGGGGCCCTTGCGTCGGCTGCTGAGTCGCCGGCTTCCTCTTCGGGATTTTCAGGGTTCAGTGCCTTGGCACCTGCCCGAGCCCTCGCTCAATGTGTTCATGGACGCATTGTCTCTCAGCTGGGAGTTTGTGACAAGTGCTCACCAGGCCGGCCAGGGACGGTGGGGGTCCGTCCTTCCATTGGGCCCACAGCACGGGGCGGAAGTTCGCGGCAGTGTGGTTTGGTCTTCGGAGGGTTTGGGTTGCCCGCTGATTGACGATCCGGCTCCATTCGGACTGCTCCCCGGTGGTTCAATGGCTGAATCAAGGGGTTTCGATGCGGTCCTTGTCTCTTTGGCGCTGGTCGCTTCGGGTGACTCGTCTGCCGAGTTCTCAGGGTTTGGCTCTCCTGGCAGTTCATGTGCGGGGGAGTGTCCAATGTTTTGGCAGACGGCCTGTCTCATTTCATTCCCATGTCCAAGGAATGGACAGTCGACGCACCTCCTTCTGTTGACTCTGCCAGACGTTCGGGCGCCATGAGGCGCCTCTTGGCGTCGGCGTGGTCGCGGCGTCTTCCTCTGTATTTGGCGCGCTTTCCTGACTGCGAGGCCATCGGGGTCGATGCCTTTCGGCAGGACTGGTCGAGGTGGGGGTTTCTGTACCTCTTTTCCCCAGTTCAGCTGTTGCTCCAGGTCCTGACTTGCTTGGAGACTTACCAGGGGAGAGTAGTCCTTTTGACCCCGTGGTGGCCGGGTCCAGCCGTGGTTTCAGGCGCTGCTTGTTCGGTGTCTGAACCTGGAGGTTTTCTCGTGGCTCCGCCTCTTCCAGCAGATCGGACCGGAGCATCACGTGGCTGGTTCGATCTTCTCCTCGAGTCTTTGTGTATGGTATTTTTGACTCGAGTTTATCATCATCTTTATGGTGATTAGGTGGCTTCCTTGTTAGTGTCCCACCTGCGAGCTTTGTCTCGGCAGCATTATAAAGTTTCCTGGCGGTCCTTCCGGTACTTTTTGACTCTTCGTCGTTGTGCTTCGCTTTCTGTTCAGGTGGTGTTGTCCTTTCTCTTTTGGTTGTTCCAGGACCGTCATCTTATGCCAAATATTGTCACCTTGTATCGTGCGGCGCTAGCGGAGTCTCTTCAGCTTGCTTTCGGTATTGATGTTACTTCTGCACCATTTCACGAGCTGTCTCGTGTGTTTTTTAACCTCCGACTGGCTCATGCACCGCCTGAACCATTCTGGTCATTGGATAGAATGCTCTCTTCTCTTTCTTCTCCATGGTTTGTTGTGGGCCCTTCGGTTCAGGATTGTTTCTCGAAGGCTCTTTTCCTGTTGGCATTAGCTTCTGGGGGTCGGGTCGGGGAACTTCATGCTCTCCTGAGGTGCAGGGGTTTCTGCTCTTTCGGTTGTGGTGATAGGTTTGTTCGTCTGCAGCCGTCTCCTTTTGGAGACGGCTGCAGACAAACCATTCTCCTTCTGGCGGAGAATGAGACAGCTTCTTTCCGATGGGGTCCTTGGGTTGTTGATGCTTGGTTGGTCAGGGCCAGGGGTGCATTATGTTTTGTCTCTGGTTGCGACCCTCCGCCGATATTTGCGCTCCACAGCTTGTGGGTCCTGGGACGTGATTTGGGTTGATCCGGTTTTCCTTCTTCCCTGTTTGCGGGTGCGGGTCTCCCAGGTCATTCATAAGGTTATTAAGGCCAGCCAGCCTTCGGTCTATCCCCGTGCCCATGACGTTCGTAAGTTCGGTGCTCTTGCTGTCGTCTTTGGCAACATGTCTTGGGCTGACATTCGGGGTTTTTGGAGGTCGAACAGGGTCTTGGCTGCACGCTACCTCGTAAACGTTCCTGGGCCTTGTCGGGCCTGTGTTGCTTTGGGTCGGCGGTTGCAGCCAGTTGTCTCAACTTCAGGTTGTGGAGCGAGCAGCGACCGCCTCCCGGGTAAGTCCCTCTACAATTCCTATGTGGATAGTTAGCTCTGGGGGAGCTGAAGGAGCTTTTCCCTCAGAAAACCAGCATTGAATGTAATGAAACCCCATTTTCTGGGAGACCCAGAGGCTTCCTGGCATCCCTCCCTTCCCCAGGTCGGCGGTTTTTCGCGCATTTTGATATCCAGCCTCAGAACTGAAGGGTGAATGGCCGGCATGGGGGTCTGGGGTTTCCCCTTCCTCCTCCCGGGGAGGGGGAAGCTGCACAGACAGCGGCACGGCGACGTGTCTGGTTGATGCCTGGTTGATGGGGTTCTGGGAGTTCTTCTACTCCCCAAGCCCGGCCCGAGGCCAGGCTCGACTTGTGAGAGTTTGGTCCACCAGGCTGTTGCTTGTAGCGGCCCGCAGGCCCACATACCCACCTCAGCCCGGTTGGTCCGGCACTCCTTGGAGGAATAAATCTAGTTTCCTCTTGAAAATGTCCACGGTTGTTCCGGCAATATTTCTTATGCTTGCTGGGAGGACGTTGAACAACCGCGGACCTCTGATGTTTATACAGTGTTCTCTGATTGTGCCTATGGCACCTCTGCTCTTCATTGGTTCTATTCTACATTTTCTTCCATGTCGTTCACTCCAGTATGTTGTTATTTTACTGTGTAGATTTGGTACTTGGCCCTCCAAGGGTTGTTGCGAACTCGTTGGCATTGTGTGACATGCTCATTTGCTTGTTACTTTTTGGAGAGTTCTATCCACTTGTTCGCTTCTTGTAGCAATTTTCACCTGGATAGGGGTTTGTTTTGGGACGCTTGAAATTCTGGGTGCCTGACCTGATCGATGGCAGACATAGAATGCTTCCAACCACACAGGGGTTTCTATATTCCATTGCTCCCCATGCCTCTCTGAGGGGGCTAAGTTCTGGCTCGTGGTCCCGGTAGGCCCACAGAACTCCATACACATGACTGATGCCAAAGTCTGATATTAGCATATCAGCCTGGATAGCTCCGGGGAGCCTCTGGGTCTCACCCAGCAAATGGCATTTCATTATTTATTTATTTATTTATATACAAGAAGGTACATTGGGTTTGTGAGAATACATAGCATAGTATTTACAATCTTGTAAAGCCACTAGTACGAGCAGCGTTTCGGGCAGGTCCTTAATCTAAAATTACAATTCAACGCTGGTTTTTTTGCCAGACTTCCCTGCCCTATTGCAGCCAAAACATGAATGCCGTCTACGATTTTTTTATTATTTTTCCCGGGATCAGGGGACACAAATGAACACTTTTATAAGATGACATATTTATTTCTTGCACCTGGATGTGTTGTAGGCTATAATTGCAAGATCAGCTAAGGGGTTAAGCAATTGCAATATATCAAATATTTATTTGTTAACCCTTAAAGGGCACAATAAATACGTAGGCGATGGGAGTAACTGTCACAGAATGGTGCACATCATACATAGGTGATTGAGGGTCCCTCACACAATTTAAATGTCCCTAGGCTACACAGGGTTCACATCAGCTTCCTCAGTGTTCTCGTAAACAGACACCATTTTTTTGTCAGATTGTGGGCAACATTCCCGGGTGTGAGAGCCTCAATACTGAGTAACCACCCAAAGCTGACGCACGCAGCATGAGCTAACAGCACTGCTGTTCAGCTTGTGACCACAGCATTGCCTAAATGTGTCAAAATATATACGTAACTGCTTTTATTTAGCGATGATAGTATTACAGAAGACCCTGACTGTGCTAAAAATGACCAGGATTCTGATAATAGCAGGATTGTAGTGATAAATAGCACTGTGCATATTATGGTGAATGGAGTAATCTTGGTGAGGGAGGAAGGTAGCGTCATCTGCTGACTCTTGTGTGGCCACCTGTTATTGTCTGGACTCACCATACCAGCTTAGTGGTTCTCTATAGTGAATACAAATGTAGATACTTATATATTATGTGTGTATAGTATAATAACAGCAAAAGGAGTGTATTGGGAGGAGCCATTTTGGTGGGGAAGGTGGCGTCGTCTGCATGACTTGTCATGCTATGCTGTGTGAGGTGGCGACTATGCTGTTTGAGCACCATACCAGCTTTGTTGTACAGATATGGTAAATAAAACATGTAGATTTAGTGACACCTCGACTTACAATTGCCCCAACTTACGATTTTTTCAAGCTACGATGTCAATACGGTAAGAAAGTGCGACTCGACTTACGATCGCAATGTCGACTAACAATCTTCGTTGATACCCTTTCAGGTCGACCGAGCGCATGGTTCCTGGTGGCACAGGCCAACCTGCCTTAGTTTACCAGAGCAACCCACTTAGTGATGATTATGCTTGTAAGAAATTCCATTATTTTGGCAATTTTTTGTTTTTTGAACATTATGTAATTATTATTATATATCATGCTATGGGTTCCAAGAAAGTCAGTGGCAAGGTTCAATATATGAAAACACATGTGAGGATGATCATAGAGGCAATACAGAACGTCCCTTCCTCAAAAATTAAGGAAAATTAAGGAAGCCCTTAATTGATGGTGAAGCTGTCAATTGAGGGAATTACTCAGGGGTAGAAGGTAGCAGGTGGTGGCAGCGTAAGTCAGAGCTTGCAGTGTAGCACCGAAAAATAGATATCACGACTCTAGGATAATGTAAGTGAACAAACATTTAGATCTCAAGGAATGGTACTGATGGTTACATCGTAGAACACTGGACTTTATATATTTACTTAATAACGACCAGCATTTAAGGGGGCGTCTGGTTATTATAATGAAAGTTGTTCAATGTCAACCAATATTATTTTTCTAGTTGAATATGAAAAGTGCTTAAATTGTCCCAAGTTTCAGTACTGCAGCGTAAATAGAAAGGGAGTTTTTTTTTTTTTTTTTTTTTTTGAACGTTTTTTACACATTTTCAAGTCCACACTTCAGAACACACGTTTCAGATAAAATTATTCTGTGACACTTTTCTGACACATTAGCATATAATAAAGGATTTGGGGATTTAGAATTTCCAAAACATCTTTAGTTTTCCTAATACAAATGTTCAAAGTTCCCCAAAATTTTTTTGCAAATATGGCATGTTTATTGCTATTATAAAATCAATAAATGAACTTAGAGAAAAATGAAAGCCCCCCAATGTAGAGACATGCCCTCCACATATACTGTGTAAGTTTCATGTAAATTGAATAAAAAAAGAATGAGTTTTGTAAACGTTTGTGTCAATTGAAAAAAAACAGAAATGAATAAAGTCTAAGGTTCTAAAATCTGTGGCTGGGGTTGACATCAACCAATTTTCTCCAAAATTGGCATCGTTACAAATAGGCTTACGTACAGTCAGGTGTGTAAGTTTGATGCAAATCGCCCCAAAAAAAATGAAAAAAAAAAAAGATTTAAAAAAAAAGAAAAAAAAATCCTTTTTTTTTTTTTTCCTTAAAATTTTTTTCCAATTAAACTAATAATAATATTTGTTTAATATATGCTATTGTGATAGCAAAGAGTTGTAGTTATGATTTCAGTTGACACTTTTGATTGATAATCGATTTTGACCATTTTTGCATAATTTTCACAACTACTTCAATATTTTTTTTCTCCCTTCCTATTTATGCTACAATGCTGAAACGTGGACCAGATGAAACACTTTTCATATAGAACTTGTCAAAAAAGTTTGATTGAAATCGAATGAGTTTTCATTTTTGCATTTTTGGACCCAGATGCCAACCAGACGCCCCCTTAACCAGTAAGTGAGGTTAAAGGCTGGCCCCCGTTACAACACCACCAGTCTTTTCTGACAAGCCCCAATGAGAATAACTTCCACCACCTGCCTCCTGACACTAAACCCCCAACTACCGACACCACTCCCAGACTTCAACCCTTACCAATGATGCAACCTGTCCCCCTGACACCATTTTATCATCCTTCAACCATTTCTCACTGGAAACAATAGGTAAGGAAAATATAATACTGTACTGTACAACTGTTTACACTTTGGTGAAATACTCTTCCTGGAAAGGACTCATAGTTAATGACTGCGGCTGTCATCAACTATGACAACTCGGTCTCGGTGATCGCTTGGACAAACAATCCTCACTTAATTGAACATTTGTATGTTCCACTGAACATTTAGTACTGGATTCAATTTGTTTGGATCATCCGGGAATATGATAGAGCAGGGTTCGTTAGAGTGAGGATGTGAGGATGAGTACATCATATTCATATTGACGATGTCATTTAGTATATGACATACAAAATTCACAGATACAGACCTGAGTGAGGAAGTCCAGTGAGGGAGACGAGATGTATAGTAACAACACTTTCGGTTGTGTGAAAGAACAACTCTAACTTTTGAAGGAGTGTTGTCAACTGGGAGTAACTCAATGCCCCAATATCTCCTCCAACCACCACCTCAACTTCATCCAGGTGATGAGGACCTAATAATAAACGCAGTTCACACTTGAAAGTATTACCAAAGTAATCATAAGAATGTCAAACAATCATGCTACAAGTGAATTATGAACTCGGATTCCTAAAACTATCAAAAGCTCAATACAGTACTGTACAATTACTCCCATACATTTCAAAACGGTGAATCAAGTAAATATCAACACAATAAATCAACTACACAAGTCATAACAAGACTGAAACAAACAGTTTAACCCTTAAACTGCACAAAAGTCATATGAAGTGTAACATTGAGCTCAGTTTTTTATATTTTCTGAAACTCAATTGTTTTGTGCATAATCTACTAGGCAAATGATCCAACTTTGTCTAAATGATACCAGTATAACTTGAAAAAACAAGAAAATAAAAAAATATTTATAAAATTGAATATTAAAAACTTCAGATTTTGAAATCGACTGCAAAAATATATCACCAATTGTTCATTTAGTGTTATTATGCTCTCAGAATAGCATATGATCTTCATATTCATATATTTAAAATATAGGTTTTCAGCATAGTTTACTGTAAAAAAATTTGTGAATATGGCATTTGAAATATATGCAAATTTAGACAACAAAAATGTATAACTCCAAACATTTAGAGTTTATGAAAAATCAATCTTACAGGGATTGTAGAACAGACAGCTGTGCACACTATATGTAAAACTGGTGAGAATCTGTCACAAACTAGATTTTTGGATACTGAAGTTGAAATTCTAGTTATAGATATAATTGAAGTTGAAGTTATCGACAATGAATAAGGCAGTTCTAATTCATGAATTGTATGTTTTACAACTGACTTGTATGTTTTAATAAACATTGTTTGGCATTCGTACTTAAATATGTGAAAGTTGTAGGTCAATATGTGTTGAAATGAAGTCAAGAAAAAATAACCCACCAAGAAAACAAAATATAGAGATAATTATAATGATTTAGAGGATAAATTTAGGGTATACTTTATATATACTTTATTTAAGTAAAAAAACCTAATCTGATCCCTAATCATCAAAAAACTAAAGAAACAAGGAAAAAAGAGTTTGAAATCTGTGAAAATATCTGCCAAAAAAAATTCAAAGTCCCAAGTTTTGAGAGTTGTGACTGATTTATTTGTTGACCAATTTAATTCTGTCTTCACATAGTTAGGGACGGGTATGCACTCTTCAGGATGTAAAGGTTACAACAAATTCAAATAATAAACAAAGGAGGAAGAAAAAACTAAAAACCTAAAAAAAAATTCCCCTAAAAAAAAAAAAAAAACAGCTTTGAATGTAATGAAACGCCATTTTCTGGGTGAGCCCCGGAGGCTCCCTGGAGCTTATCGGGCTAATGTATGTTATATTAGACCGGGACATTAGCCAAGACGTTCAGACCTACCACGGACCAGCGCCAGAACCTGGCCCCTTCAAAGAGGCTTCAGGGAGCAATGGCCCTAGAAAATTCCCTTGTGGATGGGGTTTTTCCTTATTTGCCATCGACCGGGGTTAGGCACCCAGAAAGGTAGGCATAGCAAAACAAACTCCATATGGTAAAAAACTAAAACAAAAAAATGAACAGAGGTAGAAACTCTACAATCCCAAGGAAACATCACACTTTATGGAGCCCTCCCCTCCCCTCCCCTCCCTGAGAGGGGAAGGGGAGGGCTGCATGTTTGGGAACATGTAGCTCCCTGGAGCTACATACCCAAAGCTAAAGAAATGAGGGACTTATCCGGGAGGCGGCCGCCACAAACTCTTCAACCCGAAGTCGAGACAACTGGCTGTAACCTGCGACCCAAAGCAACACAGGAATGCTCAGGAGTAGGAATGTTCAGCAAATAACTGGCAGGAAGGACACTGTTCAACCTCCAAAATCCCCATGTCCAAACATTAGCCAAAGACATGGTGCCAAACACGGCAGCCAAAGCAGAAAACTTCCTAATGTCATGAGCACGAGGAGAGACCAGAGGCTGGTTATACTTAATAACCCTGCGAACGACATGGGAGACCCAAGCCCTGCGGCAGGGAACGAGAGAAACCGGATCAACCCAAAGAGCATCCCTAGCCACCGAAGCCGAAGATCGCAGTTAATGGCAGAGAGCCGCATTCGGAAACAACACGTGATGCAACCCCGGCCTGACCAACCAAGCATCAATGACCCAAAGACCCTTCTGGAAATCAATCATCTCATTCTTCGCCAGAAATGGAGGAGACGGCTGCAAATGAACAAACCTACCACCAGGACTGAAAGAGAAGAAACCCCTGCACCACAGATGAGCATGAAGCTCCCTGACCCAACCCCCAGAAGCCAATGCCAACAAAAACAGAGCCTTGTGAAAATATTCTTGAACCAATGGGGCCACCACAAACTGAAGAGAGGAAAGATAGGAGAGCACCCTGTCCAAGGACCAGAACAGCTCAGACGGCGCATGAGCAGGTGAAACAAAGCACGAGAAATCTTACGGAATGGGGCAGATGAGACATCCACCCCGAACGTAAGCTGGAACAGCTCCGCCAGCGCTGCACCACACAAGGTGACAGTATTAAGCATCAAATGACGATCCTGAAAAAGCAAAGACAGAAAGGACAAAACAACCCAATTCGAGATAGAAGACAACCTACAAAGAGAGAGAAAATGGCAGAAAGAACGCCAAGAAACTTCATACTGTCGCTGAGGCAAAGCTCGGAGGTGGGACACCATCAAAGAAGCCACCTGATCCTCATACAGATGGTGATAAACCCTCGTCAAAAGATCAGAGCAGAGGGCCGGCCAAGGCTGGGCCGGCCACCAAGGGACGACGAGGACTACTCTTCCTGGAAAGGACTCCAACCGAACCAGAACCCATAGTAACAGCTGGACCAGGGGGGAAGAAGTACAAGTAACGCCACCTCAACCAGTTCTGCTGAAAGGCATCCACAGCGACAGCCTCACAGTCGGGGAAGGGAACCACATAGATCGGGAGATGCCAAAACTACACCAAAGCGAAGAAGTCCACTTCCAGGAGTTTGTACATCCAGCAGAGCAAACGAAAGTAGTCGGCGTCGACCGTCCATTCCATGGACAGAGGACTGAACCAAGGCAGGCAGTCTGCCAGGACGTTGGACACTCCCCGGATATGAACTGCATGAAGAGCCAAACCCCGAGAAGCCAGCAGACGAGCCACATGAAGTGACCAGCCCGAAAGAGGCAAGGACCAAAGAGAGCACCCGCAGTTCAGACAATGAACCACCAAAGAACAGTCCGAATAGAGCCAGATGGTTGAACTCCGAGCAACCTGAACTCCGAACTTCTACACTGTGCCGTAAGCCTGATGGAAGGACACACCCCACCGTCCCTGGACGACCTGGTGAGCACTGGTCACAAAAGCCCCAGCCAATAGACAATGCGTCCATGAACACATCGAGCAAGGGTTCGGGTAGGCACCAAGGCACTGAACTCAAAAACTCAGAAGAGGGAGCCGGCGATGCAGCAACTGGCGCAAGGCCCCCCAGAGGACAAACCAAGCTATTGCGAGAGAAGCAGAAGGGGAGGCTCCAAAGGAACTAGAACAGGCGCCGAAGTCAAACCCGACCCAGCAGGTAGACCAGCACAGTGAAGTTCAAACTCCTGTACAACTGCTCGAGCAACCGCCGACTGACCCGGGCTCCCCCAGAAACAACCGAAGGCAGGACTGCAAGCGCAGCAATGCCCCCAGATTGGGAGCCACGGAAACGGTTCAAAAGTCTCAAACAAGACCTGGGTCCCCCTCAAAAACAGTTGAAGGTGGGACTGCAGCTGGAGCAAAGCTGCAAGAGGGAGAGAGAAGGGAGATTCTCGGAAAAATCGTGTGGGAGAATCCCACATGAGGCCTAGCCATATGGAGTCATATGGAATTGTCATGCCTACTGGGGAACACTAGCCAGAGCATGGTCCTGTCAGAGAGGTGCAGGGAGCAATGGCCTATGAAACTCTCATGAAGGAAAGTATTCATGTCTGCCATCGACCAGGGTTGAGCACCCAGAAAGGTAGGTGCTTCAAAACAGACGCCCCCTGGTAGAAAATTGCAACCCGAGACTGAACAGAGGCTAGAAATTCCCCAAAGTAAAACAAGTTTCTTTTTTTATGCGCTCGTTTGTGCCTCCCCCCCTCCCCTTCCCCAGAGCCGGTAGCTGAATCGTCAGTTTGGTGTTTGAAAAACGGAAACCAAAATCCGACGATAATGGGGAGGGAGGGTGCCAGGGCTCTACCCAGAAAAAGGTGTTTCATTACATTCAAAACTGTCTTTTTGTGGGGAAGACGCATCGGCTCCCTGGAGCTAAATACCCAAAGAGCAGGAAAATAGGGACTTACCTGGGAGGTGGCTGCACCGCACCACCCATAATGAAGATGAGACAACTGGCTGCAACCACCGACCCAAGACGACACAAGAGCACTGAGTGCCCAGCACATTAACCCTTAACATGCTCGGGGTCTAATATCCTGCTATCCACACAGGCGCATGTCATTTTGAAAAAAAAAAAAAATTTTTTTTTTTTGCTAATCTGTTAAGTTCTGTTCACTGATCACGGGAAAAATAAAAAAAAATTCTATTGTACTTACTTTTGTTGCAATAGAGCCAAGAAGCTCGGTGATGACGTCACAATCTGCATGTTCGCTCATGCAGTACACGCCCGGGAGATGTTGCGCGCGGTCCTCAAACAGCCAGAGTTGCCACAAATATATTTTCGCGCTATTTATTTACAATGTCTAAGCGCATTTTATCTAATTTTTTTTCACTAATTGTGTTTCAAATACTGTTTGAACATATTTTGTATCAATAATTGTTGCATATTTGAGTATACACAGGCGCACACAAATGTTTTCAATTACGGCAATATAATATGTCATTACAGTCTATTATATTGTATGTTCTGCTTATATTTGTATATATTTACACACACGCACACGCTATCTGCTTATATGTTTACATATTTACACACTCGCACACGCTATACACACTTTGAAGCACACTTAGAAGATTTCTAGACTGTGGTAGTCATTGAAGCAGTCGACAGCACATAATGGGATACCACACGTTTCACACCATGTTTGCACAAGCTTCCGTTTCTTGTCTCTACGTGTCGTTGTTTTACACACCAAGCAATCACGTTGGGCTATTGTACGCTTCACACCAGGTGGCAAATACTTAAGTTTGTGTGCTAGGAAGCCTTCAGTGTGAGCGAGGCGTGGAGAACCAGCATGCTGCAACAGTGGGTTTATGATGGGCCGCTGAATACCTGGGACATCTTTTGCAAACTTTCCTAATAACTGTATTGCAGCATCAAATACAAAGTCACGGAAAGTGGGCTTACGTCCAGTTCTCACAAGGTACATGTTGAAACAGTTCAGCATGCTCATGTCCACAAGATGGAAGAACACTTTTTTCGTCCACCTACATGTCTTCCGCACACACTCTGCAGTGCCAATCATCATGTCTGATTTATCAATCAACCGCATGTTGATATTATAGTCTAAAACACAGTCTGGCTTATATAGTGGTGCGTTTGTTTTATGGCTCACTTTCCCACTGTTCACCATTGTTCCATCATGAATTGTTGTCAACAAGTTCACCTCTCTTTTGTCTTTCCACCGAACTGACAGAATGTTATCACTTTTCCTTCTCTGACACTCACCAACTGCAATGTCGTTGTCAAACACAGGCATTTCCCTTCGTTGTGGCTTTACTGTACCAACCAATCCGGTTCTATTTTCTAGCAAGAACCGAGCTAGCAAGGGACTTGTATAGTAATTATCTGTGTATAAAATGTGTCCCTTGTTCATCCACGGAGCCATGATGGTCTTCACTACACTCCCTGAGAATCCATGTTCGTCGTTACCGGGAATGTCTACATCACTAGCCGAGTACAGAATCATGTGTAACACGTATCCTGTCTCACAATCACAAAGAACAAAAAATTTCAGGCCAAATCGGTTTCGTTTTGAGGGAATGTACTGTTTGAATGGAACACGTCCCTTGAAAAGTATGAGAGATTCATCAACCACCAGCTTCTGTGCTGGTACGTAAAAATCTCTGAATTTTCCAATAACATCGTTCATGTAGTGCCTCACTCGCCACAGTCTATCATCAGGTGTTCGGTCCTGAACACTTCCAAAATGTAGACACCTGAGGAGTATCTGAAACCTGTCTCGTGACATATATTTCCCGAATAAAGGTGTTGGTATTGTCTTGTCCTTGCTCCAATAGTCATTTATTGCATGTTTGTGACAGTGCTTCATCAACAAACAGAGTGCCAAAAACACATACATTTCCGCCACTGTGGTATTTTTCCAACGCTGCAGTCGTGAAAATTCTGTGATTTCCCTCTCAATCAGGTAAGCAGCATGCAGGTTCGTTTGGTGTACAATGTATTCCATGAGTGGTTCATCATAGAATGCTGTAAAATATTCCATCTCAGCCATGTCCTCACCTTGATTAGGGAAAAGGTTTGTAATCCCTACATCTTTATCGTCAAAGTGAGGAATATTAGGAATAAAATCGTCACCATCACTCCACTCAAGTACACCAGGCGTCCTGCGAGATGCAGAGGAAAGACGGCGAGGAAGCGATGCATACCGGCGACCAGGAGCTGAATACCGTCTGCGAGAAGCACGGCGGCTACGTGCACGTGAGGTGGGTGCACGTGAGGTGGGTGCATGTGAACACGAGGGTCTTGGTCCCTCATGTGGTACCATGCGGTGGCGCTTGGCCGGGCGAGATGCTGCTGACGCGACAATTTCTCGCCCAGTTACACCACTGGTACCAGCCACAGGCTCAATAAAACTTTGATCTGAGTCACTAAACCCAGAAAAGGAGTCACCTCCCTCTGACTCGTCACCCTCAAACAGAAAATATCCACAGGAACTGTGAGATCGTGGTAGAATTGGGGTAGAAAATGGGCGAGGAGGCATGGGAGAGCGTATAGGCCTCGCCATGGCATGGCGGTCATTCTCACTTTCACTGCTGCTGCTGCTATCACCCGACAACTGTGTATAATCCTCATCGTTGTCTGAATCGTCAAACACACTTTCTTCACCTTCAGAGAATAATTCGTGGGCTATTTGCTCTGGGGTGAGGGACTGAGTGGTGCGTGCCCGTGAGGCGTTTGACCGTGCCTCGCCATGGTGACTCTCGCTAAACTGAGGCCTCCCATGCCATCGAATCGTGTGCTGGATTTTTTTTCAAAATGGCCGCTGTTTACTAGAGCCCCTGGGCAGCGTATGGGACCCCCAGCTACACCGCAGGCCATTCAAATCGTGCGCGGTACCCATACACTTCATATGAAGTGAAGCGCAGTTGACTGGTAAAACGATTTACACTTCATATGAAGTGATGCGCACTTTAAGGGTTAACAAGATATCAGGCAGCCAGAACCCTGTTCGATCTCCAAAACCCCCGTGCACGAATGTTCACCCAAGACATATTGCCAAACACAGCAGCTAAAGCTGCAAACATATGAACATCACGGGGCATGAGGGTACACCACAGGCTGGTTAGATTTGACAATCCTGAAGACGACCTGGGAGACCCAAGCCCTGGAACAGGGAACAAGAGAAACTGGGTCAACTCAAAACGCGTCACTGGACACAGAAGCAGAGACGCGCAGGTAAGTGCGTAAAGCTGCAACCGGACACAAAACTTGATGAACTCCCAGCTTGACCAACCAAGCATCAATAACACATGGACTCCTCTGGAAACCCACCATCTCGTTCTTCACCAGAAAAGGATACAGCTGCAGATGAACAAAATGTCCATCCGGACTAAAAGAGCAAAAACTTCTGTGCCGGAGGAGAGCATGAAGCTTCCTGATCCGACCCCCAGAAGCCAAAGCCAACAAGAACAAAGCTTTCTCGAAATGGTCTGGGACTGAAGGGGCCCACCACAAACCGAGGAGAAGAAAGGAGAGCACCCGGTCCAAAGAACGCAAGCAGGAGTGGCTCACCAGCACCGCACAATATGAGGTGACAGTATTTGGCATAAGATGCCTAGCTTGAAAGAGCAAAGAAAGAAAAGTCAACACAACATGATCCGAAACTGAAGACAAACCTACACAGGGAAAGGAAATGGCATAAATACCACCAAGAGACTTCATACTGTCGTTGAGAAGACTGCAGGTGGGACACCATGAGAAAAGCCACCTGGTCACCATACAGATGGTGATACACCCATGTCAGAAACTCCAGACGTGAAGCGCAGAAGAGTAGAGCGAACCAGCAAGGTACCTCATTGGCCCAATCTGCTGAAAGAGGCAGAAAAACGCACCGGGTTCGGACACCGAGCAAGCAGCGCCTGAAACCAAGGCTGGGTTGGCCACCATGGGCCAGAAGGAGAATCCTCCCCCGATAGGAATGGAGCCGAGCCAGAACCCGAAGCAATAGCTGAACCAGGGAGAAGAGGTTCGGTAACCAGTCCTCTCCTGCCAAAAAGCATCTACCACAACAACCTGGCAGTCGGGGAAGGGCACCACATACATGGGACCATGCCGACGCGAAGAGGTGTACCTCCAGGGGTCTGAACGTCCGGCACAGCCAACTGAACAAGTCTGTGTTGACCGTCCATTCCTTGGACAGGGAAATGAACCACGACAGGCCATCTGCCAGGATGTTGGACACACACACCTGATATGAACCGAATGGAGAGCTAAGCCCCAAGAACTCAGCAGAAGAGCCACTCGAAGCGACCAGCCCCAAAGAGCCACGTACCAAAGAGAACCCCCCGTGGTTCAGATAAAGAATCAATGAACCACCGGAGCACAGTCAGAATGGGGCCAGATCGTATAGCCCCGAGCAAGCCAACTCCAATGCAGCGCAAGCCACACTGCCGCAAAATCCTCCACCATACTGTGATCCCAATGGAAGGATGGAGCCCACCGCCCCTGGCTGGTCTGGTGAGCATTAGTCACAAAGCCCCAGCCAAGAGAGGAAGCATATGTGAACACATCGAGACGCCGGAACAACCGTGGACATCTTCAAGAGAAAACTGGACGGTTTCCTACGAGAAGTTCCGGATCAGCCGGGCTGTGGTGGGTACGTGGCCCTGCGGGCCGCTCCAAGCAACAGCCTGGTGGACCAAACTCTCACAAGTCGAGCCTGGCCTTGGGCCGGGCTTGGGGAGTAGAAGAACTCCCAGAACCCCATCAACCAGGTATCAACCAGCTAATCAACCAGGGCCCTGGAAGGTGCCAAGGCACCGTAGGAACCAGAACAGAAGCCACAACCAAACCCGACCCATCAGGTATACGACCACAGCAAAGTTCATACTTCGGCACAGCTGCTCGAGCAACTACCGAGTGACCCAGGACTCCCCAGAAACAGACGACGGTAAGATTGCAGCCGGAGCAACGCTGCCTGAGGGAGAGACAAGGACGCTGTCAGGGAATCCCAGACAAGGCCCAGCCAAGTTCGAACCTGAGACTGAACCAGATGGGACTTCCTCCAGTTCACCAGGAACCTGAACCTGGCAAACTTGGAAAGAACCAAACCCCAGGTGAGCAGACATGCGAACCGGCTGGGAGCCCAGACCAACCAGTCGTTGAGGCAGGCCAAAACTCAAACACTTAGGAGACGCAGACAGGCTATCACGATCTGGGTAAGATGCGTGAAAATACAAGATGCCAGATTCAGCCTGAAAAGAAGGCAATGAAAGCGGTAAGCCTGATACCCCACCACAAAACCTAACCAGTCCCTCAACCTCGGATGAATAGAAATGATCCAATACGCGTCCTTAAGGTCCAGACACACCATCCAAGAATCCTGCTCCAAGAGAAGCTGGATCTGGGACAGAGTGGTCATCCGAAAGAAGTAGCAAAGAATCCAGGGATTCAGATGGAACAAGTTCAGAATGAATCACAGATACACACAGTCCCATTTCGGCATTGGAAATAGGTGGGAAACCCACCTGAGGGACTAGGTCGTTTTGACCACTCCCAAGCGCATCCACTCCAGGATGACCCGACAAAGTAAAGGAGATTAAAGGCATTAAATATGCCAAAACTAGAAGATAGAAGAAAAAGAGAAGATCTGATCACTACACATAAAATAGTAACAGGAATCAATAATACTGTATTAGCTCACTAATCTGGACTATATGGGAGCCGGTGGCTGAGCAGACAGAACACTGGACACACAATCCTGTGGTCCTGGGTTCGATCCAGGGCGCCAGCAAGAAACAATGGGCAGAGTTTCTTTCACCCTGATGCTCCTGTTACCTAGCAGTTTAGTTAGGTAACTAAACAGTTACCTAACTGTTTAGGAATTGTTTCTTGGAGAAACAATCCTGAACCGAAGGGGCCACAACAAACCGAGGAGAAGATAAGAGAGCACTCTGTCCAATGACCAGGATGGTTCCGGCGACGCATGAACAGGCTGGAGGTGAAACAACGCCCGAGACAGCTTGCGAAAAGGTGCAGAAGTAACATCAATACCGAAAGCAAGCTGAAGCGGCTCCGCCAGCGCCGCACGGTATGAGGCGACAGTGTTAGGCATAAGGTGACTGTCCTGGAACAACCAAGAGAAAGGACAACACCACCCTAACAGAAAGCAAAGAACAACGACGAAGACACAAGAAGAAACGGAAGGACCGCCAGGAAACTTTGTACTGCCCCTCGAGATGAAACCCACAGATGGGACACTAACAAGGAAGCAACCTGATCACCATAGAGATGATGATAAATTTGAGTCAAAAATACCATACGCGAATCTGCTGGAATCTGTTCCGGTCCGATCTGCTGGAAACCGGAGCCACGGGAAAACCTCCGGGATCAGACACCGAGTAAGCAGCACCTGAAACCACGGCGCCAAGAGGACAACTCTCCCCTGGTAAGTCTCCAAGCGAATCAGGACCTGGAGCAACAGCTGAACTGGGGAAAAGTGGTACAGGAACCCCAACCTCGACCAGTCCTGCCGAAAGTCATCGACCCCGACGGCCTCGCAGACAGAGAAGGGCGCCACATACAGGGAAAGGCACAGCGGCCACGCCGACGCAAAGAGGTCCACCTCGGGGCGACTGAATGTCTGGCAGAGCCAACTGAACGAGTCGGCGTCGACCATCCATTCCGTGGAGAGGGGAACGAAACGAGAAAGGCTGTCGGCCAAGACTTTGGACACGCCCTGCACATGATCTGCCAGGAGAGCCAAACCCCGAGAACTCAGCCGACAAGTCACCTGAAGCGACCAGCGCCAAAGAGCCAAGGACCGCATCGAATCCCCCGTTTCAGACAATGAACCACCGGGGAGCAGGATCATCGATCCGCAGGTGACCCAAACCCTCTAAAGAGCAAACCACACCGCCGCAAACTCCCGCACTGTGCTGTGAACTCGACGGGAGGACAGACCCCACCATTCCTGGCCGACCTGGTAAGCACTGGTCACAAAACCCCAGCCGAGAGACGACGCATCCGTGAACCCATCGAGCGAGGGCTCGGGTAGGCGCCATGGCACTGAACTCTGAAAAAACAAAGAGAAAGCCGGCGAAGCAGCAGTCGACGGTAAGCCCATGGGGTCCAAACCCAGCGATCACGAGAGAGGTGGAAGGGACGTCCCTGAAGGAACCAAAACAGCCGACGAAGCCAAACCTGACCTGGTGAGTAAACCATCATCGTGAAGTTCAGGCTCCTGCACAGACCCGTGAGCAACTGCCGGGTGACCGGGAGCCCTCCAGAAACAGGCGCAAGCAGGACCGCATATGTAGGAGAGACTCTGGAGGGAGAGCCAAGGAAGCGATCCGTATGAGAGCCCCACACAAGACCCAGCCATGTCTGAACCTGGGAGGGAACCAAATGAGACTTCCTCCAGTTCACCAAGAACCTGAACCCGGCGAGCTGAGAAAGAACCAAATCCCTGGCTAGCAGACAACTGGACCGGCTGGGAGCCCAAACCAGCTAGTCGTCGAGGTAGGCCAACACCCGAACACCTAAGAGACGCAGACGGGCCACAATGACCTGTGTAAGGCGTGTGAACACGCAAGGTGCCAGGTTCAACCCAAATGGGAGACAACAAAAGTGGTAACCAACAACAAACCCGAGCCAGTCCCTGAACCCTGAATGAATCGGGATGTGCCAATAAGCGTCCCGGAGGTCCAGGGACAGCATCCAAGCGCGCAGCTCATCCAGGAGTCGAACCTGGGACAGCGTAGTCATCCGAAAGGAGGGGCAAGAAACCCAGGGGTTCAGACGGGACTAGTCCAGAATGAACCGCCGATTTTCACAGTCTCATTTCGGTACTGGGAACAGCCAGGAAACCCACCTGAGGGACGACGTCGTTTCGACCATGCCCAAGAGAACCCACTCCAAGAGGACCCGAGAGAGTGCAGGGAAAGTGGCCTGCCCCGCCAGCCCCAAACCTCCCGAAGAAGGAGGGGCCACCCAACGCAACCGCAGGCCGAAAGAAACAACCGCCTGCCGACGCGCGAGCCGGGAAGCATACAACAGGGAAACCGCATCCCGCAGGATCGGTGCAAACAGCTTCAGCAAAGCAGCCGACAAGCGGTCCACCGAGCCCAAGGCACTGGATCCAGGGATGGCCCTGAGCGCCCCTACCTTCTCCTCAAGCCAGTCCAAAGACAGTTCTGGGAGGGAAAAACTAACGCAAGGCTGCAACCAAAAGGCCACGGGCGCTCGTGTCCTCAGCAACCTGCGCAGTCGAGAGGGAGAGAACCTGCATATGAAGCTGCACCACGGCCATATCCCGAAGAAGGCAGAGGCAAACAAGCACTCATTGAGGTGCTCCAGGTCACTCCCAGGGAAACCTGAAACACTGTCACAGCCTTGCACCACTCAAGCAGGTAGGTAAGGCATTACCTGCACTCAAGCGTGCAGGTAAGGCAGAATGAATGCCAAGCCTCCAACGCAAAGATGACAGTCCGCCAGCCAGGATGACTCGGGAACCTCGTAACGGACCCAGAAAGGGAACAAAGTCCCAAACCTAAACAGAGATGGATCCATCACCGAGGCATAATCCGGGTCACGCAGGAGGTAAGCCACAAGGGCTGCCCACACCACAGAAGGTTGGATACGAGAAGCCAAAAACCTCCGGAAGGACGGAACCAACGCACCCAGGGGGACACGGAACCGAACCCGGGGAGGGGCAGACACCACATCCAAATCGTATGCAGAGGGGGGAAAAAAGAGAACCCCATTCCTTGTAACAACAAGCCCCGGTCAGAGGGTAGGAAAACCCAGGCGGGGTCCAGCGGGCCCCAAGGCCCCCAAGTTAGCCCCTTCCCTGCCCCGGGATCCTCCTCTGCAGGACCCGGGGCTGAATGATCTAGCAAAGCACCAGCCTCAAAAGACAAGGCCGGCGCAGTCTTGTAAGCCGAACGGAAGGGGGTCCACTGGACAGACCCAGTGGCTTTGGCAGGGAGACTAGACTCGAATGCCTCCGTAGCTACACCGAAAGGGGTATCCCCAAGACTGCCCGAGCCTCAAGACCATCTCAACCCTGCTCTGGCTCCGAAACCCTCAGACGCTTCGGGGCCGGAAGCGGGGGGGGGTGGGGGGCTACCAAAACGAAGCACAGGAGGGGAAGGATGAGAAGGGGCAGACTGAACCACGGTCGAAGTGGCCCCCACCCCCAAGTATAGGTCGCTATAAGTAAAATGGGGCAGCCACGGGGCATCCGGGTGAGCAACGAACCGAGCGCGTTGCAACATCCTAAAACGCGCATGCAATGCCTACACCACCTGTACCCTCATAAGATCATCACTAGACTGGGTAAACTGAGTCACTAACAAGCAACAGAACTCACAAGACTCAGAGTCGAAAGTCTCACCGACCCAACAGGCAGCGTGATGGACGCAAAGATAGTGAGGGTCACCCTGAGACAAGGGGACTGAACAACCCTCAAACTCGCACGAAGCGACTGGGGACCCCAGGGTCACATCCCTCAGACCCACGTGCCCCCAGGGGATTCCCAGGGCCCTGAAAGCTTAACGAGACTCACGCCAAGGTAACCCCAGGCAGGGTATTGCTAACCGGCGCCCAAAACTACCAAGCAAACTCACTAAAGCTGCACCCCAGGAACATGTATACTCACAGGGACTTAGCAGGGGGCACCACCAGAGAAGAACCATAATAGGTCAAGCACAAGTGGCCAAAAAGTAGGGAAGATCCCCCCCACAAGGCAAAAAGAAAAAGAAAACCCTGCAAGAGGACAGCGTACCCTAGAGGAACAGAGCCGGCCGCTAAATCGGTGAAAACAAGCTACGCTGCACCACACGCCCCGAACCAGTGGAAACTGCCTCTTACCCCTAAGGTAAACAAGACAGACAAAAAAACCCAAGTACCCAAAGGGAAGCCAAAAAACCGAGCAGTAAAACGGCCAGCAGAGACAGGATCCAAGGAACTTGTGGAAGGTAACCCCCAAGCCCCAAGGGCAGTACTTACAGGGGACCTAGGGAAGGGAACCTTAGGCACATGCATCCCGAGTACTGGAGAATAATTCCTGGTTCTCGCACCCCTAGAAGACAGCCTCCACACTCAAAGCACAGTGCTGAAACTATGTCTGGAGTCAGAGTACACGACCGGAGCCTCTAGCATCAGCCTAAGAACTAAAGGGGTGGATAGCCGGCGTGTGGGATCTGGGGCTCCCCCTTCCCCCTCCCAGGGAGGGGGGCGCTGCGCAGACAGCGTCGTGGTGACGTGTGACGTCATGATCGTTTGCTCGTTTCGCTTAGGGGGAGTTCTATCCACTTGTTCGGCTTTTGGCAGCAATATTTTCACCAGCATAGGGGTTTGTTTTGGGATGCTTACCTTTTTGGGTACCTGACCCGGTCGATGGCAGACAGAATGCTTCCAACCACACGGGGGTTTCTATAGGCCATTGCTCCCCTTGCCTTTTCTGAGGGGGCAAAGTTCTGGCTCGTGGTCCCCAGGAGGCCCATAGAACTTCATACACATGACCGATGCCAAAGTCTGACATTAGCATATCAGCCTAGTAAGCTCTGGGTTACAGAAGGGGCTCCCCCCAGAAAATAAAAAAATAATAACAATAAAAGATACAATGTAAAAAAAGAAAAAGTTGATAAAAAACGGTTATTACTTGCCTTCTTTAACAATTATTGAAACAGTATCAGAGCTTGATGCCCCTTGTTCATCCCACACCGTCAGTTTCCACACATAACCACCAGCTACCAAATCTGTGAACTATTCCAAATATAAATGCTATAAATTAACAGTTATTCATTGTAAAGTATAAATATTATTATTCAAATTAGTGTGAATTGAGTTTAAAGAACATAATTTCTTTTTCAGTTTTTGAAAGGAAACTTGGTTCCAAAGTCTTGTAACAGAGTGACCGATTTGTATTAAAGGAGGGCAATAATTATGTCAGTAGATATGGAGAATGTGGCAATTGTGATCAACTTAAATTTTCAACATAGCATAGAAATAAAATTCCTAGTTGTACACAAATGATGCTGTAAAAACAAGAGATAAATAGTGAGTTAGACTAAAATCCAGCTCCCTGAGCTAGCTAACCATGGAGAACAAAGGAGGAGCTGACTGGAAAGAGGGAAGGAATAGCAAGGAAACCCCAAAGGAAATCAGCACTGAGGCACCTTGAAAGAGTGCCAAAAACAACAGGCCCAAAAACAACCCAGAACATATGAGAAAAGAATGTGAAGAGCTTCCAGACACCATGATCCAGTAGAAAGACCACAGGCTGGCTAAACCTAACCACCCTGTGGACAACTGGAGACAACAAAACACTGTAACAGGAAACCAGAGACTGTGGGAGGACAAAAAAACATCTGGCCAAAGGAACAGAATGCCACCCCCAATGCCAATAACTAAAAGTGAAAGCCAAGGAAAAACCAGCGTTGAAAAAAAGCAGCGACTCCACTATACAAGGCCAGCGTAGCTGTAGAAGCCGGACAGAACGAGGCCCACTGGTCAGACCCAGAGGCTTTGGCCGGGGGAGGAGACTCAAATGCCCTTGTCGCCACACTGGAAGGGGCATCCCTCAAGGCTGCCCGCATCTCAAGACCAACTAACCCTTGCCCCGGCTCCGAAACCCTCAGATGTTTCAGGGCCGGAAGCAGGGGAGGGGGACCAGAACAAACAAAAGGAGGGAAAGGACCAGGAGGTGCGGACTGAACCATGGACGAAGCGACCCCCACCCCTAATTCCAGGTCCCTATAAGCAAAACAGGGCAGACGCGGAGCATCTAGGTGAGCAACCAACCTAGCGCGCTGCAACAACCGAAACCTAGAATGCAACCCCTGAGAAGCCTGTACCCGAAGATGATCATCCATAGATTGGGTAAATTGAGTCACCAGGCAAGGAACAATACTCTCAGGACTCAGGGTTGAAAGTGTCACCGACCCAACAGGCTGCATGACGGAGGCAAAAACAGTGAGGGTCGCCCTGAGACAAGGGGACCGAACAACCCTCAAACTCGCACGAAGCGAGGGGGGGCCCCGGGGTTACATCCATCAGACCCTAGGGGATTCCCAGGGTCCTGAGCATTTACTTGAAGAGGACTCGCGCTCAGGTAAACCCAGGCAGGGTACTGCTAACCGGCACCCAAAACTACCAAACAAATTATCTAAAGCTGAACACCAGGGACATGTATACTCACGGGGACCAAGCAGGGGGCACCACTAAGTATCAGGGTGAGGCCAAACACCAGTGGCAAGTAGGGCAGAACCCCCCACCAAGGCAAAAACAATAAGAAAAACAAAACCCCGCGTAATAGGTCACAACTAGCTGCACAGCACCCTGTGTCCCTACCAGTGCAAAAACTGCCTCTTACCCTAAGGTTAACTAGGGAAGACAAAACCCCCAAGTACCCAAAGAGTGGCCGAGAAACTGAGCAGTAAAATGGACGCACAGAGGCAGACCCCATGGAACTTGTGGAAGGTAACTCCAAGCTCCAAGGGCAGTACTTATAAGGCACCTAGAGAAGGGAACTCTAGGCGTATGCAGCCCGAGTACTGAGGAATAACTCCTGGCTCTCGCACCCCTGGAGAACAGCAGCCACACACAAGGCACAGAGCCGCAAAAATACTGGAGCCAGAGCAAACAACCGAGCCAATAGCATCAGCCTCAAGAATTGGGGTGTGGATCACCGGCGCGGTAGGTCTAGGGCTGTCCCTTCCCCCTCCTGGGGGGAAGGGGGGCTGCGCAGACAGCGGCACAACGACAAATGACGTCATAATAGCTTGCGCGTTTTTGTTTGGGGAGTTCTATCCACTTGTTCGGCTTTTGGTTGCAATTTTCACCAGAATAGGGGTTTGTTTTGGGACGCCTACCTTTCTGGGTGCCTAACCCGGTCGATGGCAGACATAGAATTCTTCCAATTACACGGGGGTTTCTATAGGCCATTGCTCCCCTTGCCTCTCTAGATGGGGCCAGGTTCTGGCTCATGGTCCCCAGTAGGCCTATAAGAACTCCATTCACATGACTGATGCCAAAGTCTGACATTAGCATATCAGCCTAGTAAGCTCCGGGAAGCCATAGGGGCTCCCCCCAGAAAACAAAAGGACAGTCTCACTGAACCTACAAAGAAAAGTTAGCATTAAAAAGAATGCAGAAAGGACAAGTGAAGCTTAACAACTGAAACAGTCTCACAGTACAGATGGGAGATTAGGGATTCACCATCTTCTTGAGGTTATCTTGAGTTGATGTCGGGGCTTTTTTAGTGTCCCCGCGGCCCGGTCCTTGATTAGGCCTCCACCCCCAGGAAGCAGCCTGTGACAGCTGACTAACTCCTAGGTACCTATTTACTGCTAGGTAACAGGGGCATAGGGTGAAAGAAACTCTGCCCATCGTTTCTCGCTGGCGCCCGGGATCGAACCCGGGACCACAGGATCACAAGTCCAGTGTGATGTCCGCTCGGCCGACCAGCTCCCGACCATGCCCTGAGCAAAAGACTAAAACTTCCTAAAACTGGTCCAGGAAAACAAATTACTGCTCACTAGCATTAAGACAGCAGGAACCTGGTAGAGCAACCAAAAAAAAAGACACTGAACCAAATTCCAGGAGAACCCTCTAGAAGGAAATGAATATTTCAAGAGGAACAATTTGTCCAAGAAAACATCGAACTAATGTATCTAATGCAAATTATTATTTTCACTCAATTTGGAACATTAGTCATCTTTACCATGAGAACAGGAGAATGGTCCGAACCATTTATAACTTTCCCAGCAGCAAGAGAGGTGGCATCTCTTTCCCACAGCCATTTTGTAACTGCAACATCATCATCCGACTTTGAGCCATCAACTTCCACAACAGACACTGGCAAGGTCACACTAAAGTCCCCACCAGCATTGGCCTTTGGAGGAACATTTTTATCTGTAAAAAGATATTGTGCTGATAGATACTTGTTTAGAAATATAATATTGTATAATCAAGAATACAATTTAAAAATACTGTGTACACCACAATTTATTTCTTCAAACATTCATCAAATTTGTAACAAGTTTAACAAATTAATTTATATACTGTATATCTACATATCATTACTAACCTTGTATTACTGTAATTGTGATATTATCGGTAGTATTCTTACTGGGATCATCACCATTCCACGCTGCTAGTCCAAATATATATTTTCCTTTGGTTAGTCCTGTAACATTGACCTTCATCTCATCAGTCTTCATAAAATGTGCAGAATTTGGACCACTGAAATGTTTATTAATAAAATTAGTATTATCTTGCCTGTATAGAGCAATAAGTTGAATTTTTAATTATAAAAATACTGTACAAATTTCAAAGTACAGGTAAATAAAAAAACCAGCATTGAATGTAACAAAATTTTCTGGGTGAGACCCGGAGGCTCCCCAGGGCTATCTGGGTTGAACTGAATGTATTAGACCCTGGTATCAGTCAAAGCAAATGGAGGTCTTAGGTCTACTGGGGTCATGAGCCAAAACCTGGCCCCCCCTCAGAAAGGCATGAGGAGCAATGACCTATAGAAACCCCTGTGTGGTTGGAAACATTCTATGTCTGCCATCGACCAGGTCAGGCACCCAGAAAGGTAGGCATCCCAAAACAAACCATATCTGGTTAAAATATTGCTACTGAAACCGAAGTGTTATGCAGAACTCCCCCAAACGAAAAACAAGCAAACGGGCATGACATCATAACCATCAACGCGCTGCTGTCTGCATAGCTCCCTGCTCCTGGGAGGAGGGAGCCCCAGACCCCTGCGCAGGCTATCCACACCGTCAGATTTGAGGCTGGATATGATCTCAAAAACCTGTGAAAAACTGCCAACCGGAGGGAGGGAGGGAGGGAGGGTTGCCGGGAAGCCTCTGGGTCTCACCCTTAAAATGGTGTTTCATTACATTCAATGCTGGTTTTCTGGGGGTAGCCCCTTCGGCTCCCTGGAGCTATTTAATTTCTCGCCAAGCGAAAGTGATAATTAACCAAAGACAAAACAAAAGGGACTTACCAGGGAGGCGGTCGCCACTCGCTCCTCAACTCAAAGTCAAGACAACTTGCTGCAACCGCCAACCCAATGCGACACATGCCCAAGTAGGGCCAGGAACACTGACTAGGTAGAAAGAGACCAGGACCCTGTTCGACCTGCGAAAACCCCGTGCCCGAATGTCAGCCCAAGACATGTTACCGAAGACAGCAACCAAAGCAAACAAACGTCATGGGCACAATGATAGACCGCAGGCTGGCTGGACCAAATGGGAAACAGGGCCAACTAAAAGCTCATCCACGGCCACTGAGGCCGTGGCGAGTAGGTAACGGCGAAGAGCCACAACTGAACACAACAAATGATGCACCCCCAACCGAACCAACCAAGCATCAACAACCCAAGGACCCCTCTGGAAAGCAGCAGTCTCATTCTTTCCGAGAAAAGAAGGAGATGGCTACAACCGAACAAACTTACCACCAGGACCAAAAGAGCAGAAACCTCTGCACCGAAGAAGAGCATGAAGCACCCCAACCCGACCCCCAGAGGCCAATGCCAACAGGAAAAAAAAAAAAGAGCCTACATAAAACAAATTTGAATGGAAGAGGCCACAACAAACCGAGGAGAAGAGAGAAAGAGAGCGCACCCGGGCCAATGACCAGGACGGCTCAAGTGGCACATGAGCAGGCCGGTGGTGAAACAATGCAGGAGACAGTTTGTGAAACAGGGCAGAAGTAACATCCATCCCAAATGCAAGATGAAGCAGCTCCGCCAACAACGCACGATATGAGTCGACAGTATTCGGCATAAGATGACGGTCCTGAAACAACCAAGACAGGAAAGACAAGACATTCCGATCCAAAACAGAAGAAAACCATCGAAGGGACAAGAAATAATGATAGGACTGCCAGGAAACTTCATATTGCCATGAAGACGAGACACGCAGGTGGGACACCATCAATGAAGCCACTTGCTCACCATACAAATAGTGGAAGACCCGCATCAGGGGAAACCAAACGCAAAGACTTGAGGAGAAGATTGAACTAGCTACGTAATGGACTGGTTAGATATGCTGAAAGAGGCGGAGCCGTGGAAGACCGCCAGGTTTGGACACCGAGCAAGAAGCGCCTGAAACCATGGTTGATTAGGCCACCAAGAGGCCAAGAGGACTACTTTTCCTTGGCAAGTCAAAAAACCAGAGTTGAATGTAATGAAACGCCATTTTCTGGTGAGACCCGGAGGTTCCCCGGAGCTGATATCCTAATGTCAAACTTTGGCATCAGTCATGTGTATGGAAATCTAGGGCCTACCGGGGACCACGGCCAGAACCTGGCCCCCTCAGAGAGGCAAGGGAAGCAATGGCCCATAGAAACCCGTGTGGTTTGAAGCATTCTATGTCTGCCATCGACCGGGTCAAGCATCCAGAAAGGTAAACATTCCAAAACAAACCATTCCAAAACAAGCAAACTCCGTCTGCTGCCTGCCCCACAGGCAGCAGATGGAGGCAAAACAGAGAGTCACCCTGAGACAAGGGGTGAGAGCAACCCTCAAACTCGCTGGAAGCGAGGGGGGGGGGCCTCTGGGGTCACATCCATCGGACCCACGCGCCCCCAGGGGTTTCCCAGGGTCCCGAGCATTTACTATAATAGGACTTGCGCTCAGGTAATACCAGGCAGGGTACTGCTAACAGGCGCCCAAAGCTACCAAACAACTTTCTAAGAGCTGAACCCCCGGGACGTGTACACTCACGGGGACCTAGCAGGGGAAACCACCAGAATAATACTCAGAACACAAGGGACACAGGGTGCAAGAACGAAGGCAGACCCCCCCACCAGGTAGATAAACAAAAATAAAAAGAAAACCCCGCAAGAGGACAGTGTACCCAAGCGGAACAGAGCCCGCCGCCATATAGGCGAAAACAGGCTGCGCAACACACTGCGCCCCACCAGTGCAAAACCACCCCTTACCCTAAGGCGAACAAGGGAGAAGAACACCCGAGCACACAAAGAGCGGCCGAAAACAAAGCCGTAAACGGCCTAGCAGGGGCAGAACCCAAGAAACTTGTGGAAGGTGGCCCCAAGCCCCAAGGGCAGTACTTACAGGGCACCTAGGGAAGGGAACCCTAGGTACATGCAGCCCGAGTACTGGAGACTCACTTCCGGCTCACTCACCACCTAGAAGACAGATACCACACTCTAGGGACAATGCTGAAACAACTAATGGAGCCGGAGCACACAACCGGTGCCTAATGCATCAGCCGAAGAACTGATGGGTGGACAGCCGGCGTGAGAGGTCTGGGGCTTGCCCTTCCCCTTCCCCCTCCCGGGGAGAGGGGAGCTGCGCAGACATCTGCTCGGTGACGTGTGACGTCATACTAGTTTGCTTGTTTTCTGTTGGGGAGTTCTATCTACTAGTTCGGCTTTTGGTAGCAACTTTAACCAGAATAGGGGTTTGTTTTGGAATGCTTACCTTTCTGGATGCTTGACCCGGTCGATGGCAGACATAGAATGCTACCAACCACACGGGGGTTTCTATAGGCCATTGCTCCCCTTGCCTCTCTGAGGGGGGCCAGGTTCTGGCCGTGGTCTCCGGTAGGCCCTAGAACTCTATACACATGACTGATGCCAAAGTCTGACATTAGCATATCAGCTCCGGGGAGCCGATGGGGCTCCCCCCAGAAAGCGAGCTAGGACCTGGAGCAACAGTGGAACCAGAGGGAAGAGGTACAGGTAACCCCACCTCGACCAGTCCTGCCTGAAGGCATTGACCCTGACGGCCTCACGGTCGGGGAAGGGCACCACATATACCGGACGACGCCTCGACCACACTGACGCAAAGAGATCTCCCTTTGGGAGCCCATACATTCGGCAGAGCCAAGACAGGCCGTCCACCAGGACGTTGGACACTCCCCGAACGTGAACGGCCAGGAGAGCCAACCCCCAAGATCTCAGCAGATGAGTCACCCGAAGTGACCAGTCCCAAACAGCCAAGGCCCACATCGGAGTCCCGAGGTTCAGACAATGAACCACTGAAGAAGAGTCCAAATGGAGCCAGATCATCGAGTAGACCAACACGATAAAATTAAGACTCCTGCACAAACCCTCGAGCAACTGCCTCATGAGCCCTCCATGAGTCATGAGCCCGGGAGCCCTCCATAAACAAACGCAGGCAGGGAAGCAGCCACAGTAGAGCTGCCGGAGGGAAAGACAAGGAAGCGGTCCAAGAGTCCCACACAAAACCTAGCCAAGACCAAACCTGAGAGGGAACCTGATTAGCCTTCCTCCAGTTCACCAGAAACCCAAACCCGGCGAGCTGGGAAAGAACCAAATCCCTGGCGAGCAGAAACGCAGACTGGCTGGGAACCCAAACCAGCCAGTTGTCAAGATAGGCCAGAACCCGAACCCCTAATAGACGCAGACAGGCCACCACGACCCAGGTAAGGTGTGTGAAAACGCGAGGTGCCAGATTCAAGATGAAAGGAAGGAAATGAAAACGGCAACATTGACGTCCCAAAACGTAACACTGACGAAACAGAGCCAGTCCCTGAACCTTGGATGAAGCGGGATGTACCAATATGCGTCCCGGAGGTCCCGGGACACCATCTAAGAGCCCAGCTCCAAGAGAAGCCAGACCTGGGACAGAGTAGTCACCCGAAAGAAGGGGCAATAGACCCAGGGGGTTCAGACGGAACAAGTTCAGAATGAACCTAAGGTCTGCACAGTCCTGTTTCGTGACTGGAAACAGACGAAAATACCCACCTGAGGAATGTTGTTGTTTTGACTAAGCCCAAGCGCACCCACTCTGAGATGACCCAACCAAGTGCAGGAGAAGAGGCCTGCCCCGCCAGCCCCAAACTCCCCGAAGGAGGGGGGCCACCCAACGCCACCGCAGGCCATTCGAAATGACCTGAAAGGCCCACAAATTGTGAGACCAGGCGTAAGCAGAGCGAGCCTCCTCCCCCATCGCCTTGTCAATGAGACGAATAGCAAAAGGACAGACGCCCCTTACGTGAACCCGACCTTCGAACAGATCGATCACCTCGTCGACCAGATGAAGATAGTTCCAAAAGCTGCGCCAGCCCCGAAGCTAGCACCACTAGCCTATCACGAGTGCAATAGTCTAAATATTGGAAAAATAATTAAAACTAAATGGGTAGAACACCTGGAGAGAAATGATATAATATCAGACAGACAGTATGGTTTTCGATCTGGAAGATCCTGTGTATCGAATTTACTCAGTTTCTATGATCGAGCAACAGAGATATTACAGGAAAGAGATGGTTGGGTTGACTGCATCTATCTGGACCTAAAAAAGGCTTTCGACAAAGTTCCACATAAGAGGTTGTTCTAGAAACTGGAAAATATTGGAGAAGTGACAGATAAGCTTCTAAGATGGATGAAAAATTTTCTGACTGATAGAAAAATGAGGGCAGTGATCAGAGACAATGCATCAGACTGGAGAAATGTCAAGTGGAGTACCACAGGGTTCAGTTCTTGCACCAGTGAAGTTTATTGTCTACATAAATGATCTACCAGTTGGTATACAGAATTATATGAACAAGTTTGCTGCTGATGCTAAGATAATAGGAAGGATAAGAAACTTAGATGATTGTCATACCCTTCAAGATGACTTGGACAAAATAAGTATATGGAGCACCACTTGGCAAATGTAATTTAATGTTAATAAATGCCATGTTATGGAATGTGGAATACGAGAACATAGACCCCACACAACCTATATATTATGTGAGAAATCGTTAAAGAATTCTGATAAAGAAAGAGATCTAGGGGTGGTTCTAGACGCGAGGAGCCTATGCCACACTTATTATATTGTGCGAGGAGCCTATGCCACGCTTTCTAACTTCAGAATTGCTTTTAAATACATAGATGGCGATATACTAAAGAAATTGTTCACAACTTTTGTTAGGCCAAAGCTAGAATATGCAGAGGTTGTGTGGTGCCCATATCTTAAGAAGCACATCAACAAACTGGAAAAGGTGCAAAGACATGCTACTAAGTGGCTCTCAGAACTGAAGGGCAAGAGCTACGAGGAGAGGTTAGAGGCATTAAATATGCCAAAACTAGAAGACAGAAGAAAAAGAGGTGATATGATCACTACATACAAAATAGTAACAGGAATTGATAAAATCGATAGGGAAGATTTCCTGAGACCTGGAACTTTAAGAACAAGAGGTCATAGATTTAAACTAGCTAAACACAGATGCCGAAGAAATATAAGAAAATTTACTTTCGCAAACAGTGGTAGACAGTTGGAACAAGTTAGGTGAGGTGGTGGTGGAGGCCAAGATCGTCAGTAGTTTCAAAGCGTTATATGACAAAGAGTGCTGGGAAAACGGGACACCACGAGCGTAGCTCTCATCCTGTAACTACACTTAGGTAATTACACTTGGGTAATTACGATGGGAGGAATCCCGAGCCCTGGCACAACCCTTCTGGGAAGACTCCCCAAGGGCTCCCTCGAGAACCAACAATTCCGATATTATACGACAACTGGAAGAAGCTGCCTGTAGATACTGTCCAACCACAGAGTCTGCATGCAGCAAGGAACAAAAAGGTGACGAAAACCTAAGAGCCAGGGGGCCCAAGCAGATTCCAAGGATGTCACGAGCACTGCCTGCCGACACAAAACGAGAAGAAAAAAACAGAGACACGGCTTCCCACAGGATCAGCGCAAACAGCTTCAACAGGGCAGACAACGCACGCGCTGCCGAGACCAATATGAGGGATATGGAGTTCACCAGCTAAATCTTCTACTCGAGTGTGGGGTGTGTGAGCATTGCCGTGCACTCATGTAAGTAAATGGCCGTGCACTCGGTCTAGACTTTGTAATCCGTACACGAGACATCAAGTGCTTAAGCTCTGAATGCCATCAGCATTCCAAATACTGTATGTTGCAATAGCCATTGCAATGCATTTGTAGAAATAGTTATAGAGGGTAGCAGTTTATACTGTAAGATTGAGGGAGATTAATGGAGCGAGAGGGAAGCAGTGAGGTACCAGCCACCCGAGCCGTTCCCATGGCAACCAAGCTGATGCCATGATGTCACCTCAGCGTGTCAACCAAGGAGGAGCCATGATTGGCTAAGGGCCTTTGGCCAAAGTGTGCTACTATGATAGGCTTGTTTGAGGTGGGACCAGTAGGCCAGCATCTTCCCGCCCTGGTTCCAAGACGCCATTCTGCATATAGCTACTGCTTATGATTGACGTAATCTTTGCTGAGTCGGGCCAGCTAAGTAAAATGCACTGTCGGCAGTCGCATCTAAGTACTCTTTGTACCCTCGTGATATCGACATGTGTCCCTAAGGAATGAGCAGAATCCAGGAACTCGTCGTATCTGTGTGTATTACAGGAAAGTGTACAAGACTGGAAAAGTAGCAGTGGGAAAACCACACACGCAGGAGTAACAGACTGTGTCATGAATCCCCATCTCCAGTCATCATTAGATCTCCTACTTAAGTCACCTAGCAGTTGAGATACTAGGGAATAACTTGCTCGTGTTCACGGCAGTTTTCCCTAGAAATTCGTGGGAATTTCGGTCCAAGTGTGGGACATTGTCGTTCGCCACGTTTGCAGCCATTTTGGAGCAAGCACATTGCTTCGCCCTGAGGGAGGGAGGGACGAAGCCAGCAAGTGAGGGTGGGTACTAGCTGTACTGAGCCCTGTGTACTCTATCCAAGGCCACTCATAGCCTAGCCACACTACCTTGGGAGGCTGATCACCGCTGATCTTCGAGACTACAGTGCTTCAGTCTTCATGTTTACATGGGAAAGTGTGTCTGTAGGCTGGCCTGTATTATTGAGTGAATACCCTCTTGTGTGTACTGGAGATTATCTCTAACCCTGCTTCATCTAAGATGGGTCCACCAGCATTGTCACTTTAGCACCTGATAGGTGAATAGAAACTGCAGAAGATTTCACCTATAAAATGTCCTGACAGTCAAGGAAGGCCTTGAATTGAGTGTGTGTGTACAGACGTGTGTGTGTTTGGTCACACAGGAAACAATGAGGTTTGCATATTGTGTAGGTAATCCTGTACAACTCAGGTGAAATCTTGTTACAAATGTTACATACAATGCCTACAACACTCTTCCAAAGTGGCTTAAAGCAGCCTCCACACTCCTCCATGCTGGGTTTGTGGTGTTATAATATTATAAATATATTCATATAATATTATATGTATGTATATATAATATGTATACAGTATATTTATAATATTACATATGTTTATTTGTTCATGTTTATGTGGGATGTGGGGGTACTTATCGCCTTGTGGAGAAATATGATCCTCTTGGGGACCGTATAGTTGACCGTTATTTGTCCCAGGTCGGGGGTATGATGCCACCGGTTGCCAGTTACTTGATTTATACACTGATTATTTACATGTAATACTCTAAGGGATTTTCTGCTTTCTTCCAGCTTGCAATATTATTCACTTACTCTATTACTAGTTCCTAGATCCACTTTCCCGTATTACAATATATATTGCCAGTATATTATCATTGAGGGAGTATACTATCACTGAGGAACGTCCCTTACACTGTGTAGGCCTTGTGGCTGTGGTGTAAACAGCCTAGTGTGATGCCTCCTGTCACAACCCTACATTTATACTTTTTCTATGTACAATTCTCTGACACTATGCACTAATTTATGTGTTGTGTTACACGTTCCACTTCACTGTTCAATGTATCACTGTTCGCTATATTTGATATATATACCGCCTATATGCCTGTACACACGAGCCTGGTGGCACTGGCTCACCATGTGGTCCCACGTTTATTCTGTATTTAACTCAAAGTTCCATTGTTAATTTCTGTATTCAACTTTCCTACGGGTCACTATGCACTTGGTGATTACTGTGGGCCGTAATCCATGGTTGTAATCCTAAAAAAGCCCGGTTTATTTCAGTGTTTTCACGGAGTGTGATGACGACACATCCGTTACCTGACCCCAAGGGCAGGGTAAATGCCGAGCAGCAAGAACTCCTATCGGAAATAGTTTCCCAAACGCACCAGGGAAGATAACCCTAACACGCAAGGGCAGTACTCACAAGGTGACAAGGGAAGGAAGCCCCTAAGTGCATGCAGCCCTAGCACTGAAGAGGGGGTTGGCCACCTGGCCACCACACACAACAACACTGCAGAGGTCTCCACAAAGGCAAACAATGCTTTGGAAACAGAGGCCAGCAAAGATGTCCACCCCAGACCACATTAGCTAACGAACTGGATGACCGAGTAGCTGCGGCGCGGGGAGATCCGTGGCTCTCCCTCTCAGTGAGGGGAGGGGAGGGCTGTACGGATGAGCAGCACGGCAGTAGAGTGTGATGTATGCTTGCTTGCTTGTTTCCTTGGGATTGAAAACAGTTCTACCTCTCTGTTCAGCTTTTAGTTGCTAGTTTCTTACCATGTGGGGTTTGTTTTGTTATGCCTACCTTTCTGGGTGCCTAACCCCGGTCGATGGCAGATAAGGAAAACCCCCCAACTACAAGGGGGGGGAGGATCCAGGGCCATTGCTCCCTGCAACCTCTCTGAAGGGGCCAGGTTCTGGCTCGTAGTCCCTGGTTGGTCAAACTCCATCTTGAGGTTATCTTGAGAGGATTTCGGGGCTTTAGTGTCCCCGTGGCCCGGTCCTCGACCAGGCTTCCACCCCCAGGAAGCAGCCCGTGACAGCTGACTAACACCCAGGTACCTATTTTACTGCTAGGTAACAGGGGCATTGGGTGAAAGAAACTCTGCCCATTGTTTCTCGCCGGCGCCTGGGATCGAACCCAGGACCACAAGTCCAGTGTGCTGTCCGCTCGGCCGACTGGCTCCCAAGACTAATGCCCTGATCTAATATATCACACATTAGCCCGATAGCTCCAGGGAGTCGTAGGGGCTCCCCACAGAAAAGACATGTACCATATCTTTCACACTACATACTGCAGCATATCTCCCTATACATTTACCATACCTTCCACACTACATACTGCAACATAACTCCCTACATATTTACCATACATTCCACACCACGTGCTGCAGAACCTGTTCACTGCAGTTTTCCCCACACACAACCAGCGGAAAAATATCTACAACAGAACTCCATTATTTCATACTTTCCCTCAAGTTATAATTTAACAGTGTCAGGCATTCATTGCTCTAGTTACCTTCTAAATGCTTAAATATGTCTGTGTTTATGATGTGTACATATCCCATGCACTACAAGTAAAAACTTCTGAACATTATGACATACCTGAACTGTTTCCAGAGCCAATGAGTTGTGATTGTAGCATCTGTACTATGGCTTCCATCTAGAAGTACTGTTGTGTTCGGAAGTACAATCTGTATATCTTCCCCGGCATTTGCTGAGGGATGTGATGTGTTAGTTATATGATATGCCAAACATAAATTTCTGTGCACATTCTAAATTTAAATCTCCTGATATTATTTCATGTTTCATATTTTTATTAGTGGCAATAAGCTCTCCTTGATAATATTTGCACCAAGAAAAATATATCTGTGCAACTATAATACTCTCAAAGAATGAAAACAGTTTATATCATACATACAATGGCATCTTGATTAACGAGTTTAATCCGTTCTGGCACCGAGTTCGTTATGTGGAAAACTCGTCTTAAGAAGCAAATTTCCCCATTTAAAATAAAGGAGAAAAATAAAATCCATTCCACTCCCAAAAACATCCATACTTGTATGACATTTTATAATGTAAATATAATACTGCACATGTAATTTTAAATGTTTTGTTGTATTGTTTTCATGTTTATTTTACCTTATGAAGAGTCATTGCTGGCTTGAGGGAGACGATGGGGAGATGGGAAGGAGGAGAGGGGTTATGGTGTGGAAGGAGAATCCACCTCTGAGTCAGGGGGCCTCTCTCTTCTTGGGAATTTCACCCCACTGAGGCCGGGTTGTGGTTCACTTTCATTTGCTGGTCTTTACTTTTGCAAAAAACAAGTCTATTGACAATTGCTTTTGTCTTTGTTTTAGGGTGTCCCTAAAATGAGACAGCAAATTGTCATTAACCCTTAAACTGCACAACGCGCCTGCAGGCTCACGTCTGGTTTGCGCAACGCACCTCCGGGTATTTGTATTTTTCACGTTCCATTTAAAACTCCCACGGCTACATGGGGTTCACATCAGCTTCCTCAGGGCTCTTGTAAACAGACGCCATCATTAAAAAAAATCGTGGTCCACATTCCCGGGTGTGGGAGCCTCAGTAGTGTGTGAGTAACCAAGGCTGGCGCTCGCAGCATGAGCGCACAGCACTGCTGTTCAGCGTGTGACCACAGCATCGCCTAATAATGTCAAAATATATATATAACTTGTATTATTTAGCCATGATAGTGTTATAGAAGAGCCTGAGTGTGATAATGACTGGGTACAATGTTCAAATATCAGTGATTCAATGCTGTTCACGATGTTCACAGCGCTAGCCACAGCACCACAGCATTATTTCGTCCATCTAGGAATCTTCAAATGACTTCTTAGGTTCCTTTTCAAAATAAATGTGTGGTCAATTATTCATTTACAGGAATTAGTGACCAGGATTGTGATATTACAGGATTGTGGTTATAATTAGCGTTGTGCGTAGTATTGTGGAACGAGGAATTTTGGTGAGGGAGGGAGGGAGAGAATTGAGGTAGCCTGTAATTACCTAAGTGTAGTTACAGGATGAGAGCTACACTCGTGGTGTCCCGTCTTCCCAGCACTCTTTGTCATATAACGCTTTGAAACTACTGACGGTCTTGGCCTCCACCACCTTCTCCACTAACTTTTTCCAACCGTCTACCACTCTGTTTGCAAAAGTGAATTTTCTTATATTTCTTCGACATCTGTGTTTAGCTAGTTTATATCTATGACCTCTTGTTCTTAAAGTTCCAGGTCTCAGGAAATCTTCCCTATCGATTTTATCAATTCCTGTTACTATTTTGTATGTAGTGATCATATCATCTCTTTTTCTTCTGTCTTCTAGTTTTGGCATATTTAATGCCTCTAACCTCTCCTCGTAGCTCTTGCCCTTCAGTTCTGGGAGCCACTTAGTAGCATGTCTTTGCACCTTTTCCAGTTTGTTGATGTGCTTCTTAAGATATGGGCACCACACAACTGCTGCATATTCTAGCTTTGGCCTAACAAAAGTCGTGAACAATTTCTTTAGTATATCGCCATCCATGTATTTAAAAGCAATTCTGAAGTTAGAAAGCGTGGCATAGGCTCCTCGCACAATATTCTTTTTGTGGTCCTCAGGTGATAGTTTTCTATCTAGAACCACCCCTAGATCTCTTTCTTTATCAGACTTCTTTAAAGATTTCTCACATAATATGTGGGTTGTGTGGGGTCTATGTTCTCCTATTCCACATTCCAGTGTAATTACCTAAGTGTAGTTACAGGATGAGAGCTTTTACTCAACCCCCAGCCACTCTTGTTTTGTGTGTGTGTGTGTGTGTGTGTAATTACCTAAGTGTAATTACCTAAGTGTAGTTACAGGATGAGAGCTACGCTCGTGGTGTCCTGTCTTCCCAGCACTCTTTGTCATATAACGCTTTGAAACTACTGACGGTCTTGGCCTCCACCACCTTCTCACTTAACTTGTTCCAACCGTCTACCACTCTATTTGCGAAGGTGAATTTTCTTATATTTCTTCGGCATCTGTGTTTAGCTAGTTTAAATCTATGACCTCTTGTTCTTGAAGTTCCAGGTCTCAGGAAGTCTTCCCTGTCGATTTTGTCAATTCCTGTTACTATTTTGTATGTAGTGATTATATCACCTCTTTTTCTTCTGTCTTCTAGTTTTGGCATATTTAATGCTTCTAACCTCTCCTCGTAGCTCTTGCCCTTCAGTTCTGGGAGCCACTTAGTAGCATGTCTTTGCACCTTTTCCAGTTTGTTGATGTGCTTCTTAAGATATGGGCACCACACAACAGCTGCATATTCTAGCTTTGGCCTAACAAAAGTCATGAACAATTTCTTTAGTATATCGCCATCCATGTATTTAAATGCAATTCTGAAGTTAGAAAGCATAGCATAGGCTCCTTGCACAATATTCTTTATGTGGTCCTCAGGTGATAGTTTTCTATCTAGAACCACTCCTAGATCTCTTTCTTTATCAGAATTCTTTAAAGATTTCTCACATAATATATAGGTTGTGTGGGGTCTATGTTCTCCTATTCCACATTCCATAACATGACATTTATTAACATTAAATTCCATTTGCCAAGTGGTGCTCCATATACTTATTTTGTCCAGGTCTTTTTGAAGGGCATGACAGTCATCTAAATTTCTTATCCTTCCTATTATCTTAGCATCATCAGCAAACATGTTCATATAATTCTGTATACCAACTGGTAGATCATTTATGTACACAATAAACATCACTGGTGCAAGAACTGAACCCTGTGGTACTCCACTTGTGACATTTCTCCATTCTGATACATTGCCTCTGATTACTGCCCTCATTTTTCTATCAGTCAGAAAATTTTTCATCCATGATAGAAGCTTACCTGTCACCCCTCCAATATTTTCCAGTTTCCAGAACAACCTCTTATGTGGAACTCTGTCGAAAGCCTTTTTTAGGTCCAGATAGATGCAGTCAACCCAACCATCTCTTTCCTGTAATATCTCTGTGGCTCGATCATAGAAACTGAGTAAATTCGATACACAGGATCTTCCAGATCGAAAACCATACTGTCTGTCTGATATTATATCATTTCTCTCTAGGTGTTCTACCCATTTAGTTTTGATTAGTTTTTCCAATACTTTCACTATTACACTTGTCAATGATACAGGTCTATAATTGAGGGGGTCTTCCCTGCTGCCACTTTTGTAGACTGGAACTATGTTAGCCTGTTTCCACCCGTCTGCTACGATTCCTGTACACAGGGATGCCTGTAAGATCAGGTGAAGTGGAATGCTGAGCTCAGATGCACATTCTCTCAGAACCCATGGTGAAACGCCATCTGGGCCAGCTGCTTTGTTCTTACCGAGCTCCTTGAGCATTTTTTCCACTTCGTCTCTAGACACCTCTATGTGTTCTATGTTGTTCTCTGGAATTCTTATTGTATCTGGTTCCCTAAAGATTTCATTTTGTACAAACACACTTTGGAACTTTTCGTTTAGTGTTTCACACATTTCCTTTTCATCTTCCGTGAATCTATTTCCCATTTTCAACCTCTGAATATTATCCTTTACCTGCAATTTGTTGTTTATGAATTTATAGAATAGACCTGGTTCTGTTTTACATTTGTCCGCAATCCCTTTTTCAAAATTTCTTTCTGCCTCTCTCCTCACTGCCGTGTAGTTGTTTCTCGCATCTTTGTATCGCTGGTATGTTTGGGGGTTCGGCCTCTTCCTGTATTGATTCCATTTTTGTGTCTTTCGGTCTCTAGCCCTCTCGCAATTTCTATTGAACCAATCCTGTTTCCTAGTTCTGCATCTCTGTTTTGGTATAAATTTTTTTGTGCCTTTATCATATATTTCACAAAACTTGCCATACATCTCATTCACTTCCTTGCCTAGCATCAAGTCTGTCCAATTATACTCACTAAAAAAATTTCTAAGGTCACCATAATGTCCTCTCCTGAAGTCTGGTTTTTCAACTGCTTCAACCTCCTTATTTTCTTCCAGCTTATAACGCATTGCATACTTTATTCCCAAAAAGACATGGTCACTTTTACCCAAGGGAGGAAGGTACTGAATGTCAAATATCTCTTCCTCCTTCCTGGTAAATATCAAATCTAGCATGGAGGGAACGTCCCCTTCCCTCATCCTCGTAGCTTGTTTAACATGTTGATACAAGAATGTTTCCAGGATGAGGTCTACAAATTTACAGGTCCAAAAATCTTCTGTTTTAGCTTCATATGCTTCCCAGTCTATGGATTTCAAGTTGAAGTCACCGACTATCAACAGTCGTGATCTATCGTTATCCGCTCTCGCTATAATCTCTCTCATTATTGTTATAAGACCTTCACGTTTACTATCTAGCTCCTCCTTTGACCATGTGCTGCTTGGCGGTGGACTATATGCATTTATCATCATTAGTTTATCATCCTCATAGCAGATCTCTAGTGCTATTATGTCAACTTCTTGTGGATTGGCAGTCATTATTTCCTTCACCTTTAGGTGTTCTTTTACCAGCACAGCAACGCCACCGCCTTTCCTAATTTTTCTGTCCCGTCTCCAAATTGAGTAGCCCCTTGGGAATATGACCTCATTTAAAATTACATCTTCAAGTTTTGTCTCCGTGAGTGCAACAATGTCTGGTGTCTGCAGCTGTATTACATCACTTAACTCCAGTATCTTCGATCTCACTCCATCTATGTTGGTGTATGCAATCTTCAGGAACTTGTTCCCCCTCTCCTTATTCTTCACTCCCCCTCTCTCTATTGATTTTGTTGGTTTGCCTTTATGTACCACTTTACTGGTTTGCCTACCCCTATCACTTTGTAGAAAAAAGAATTTATTTCTTCTTCATTCCTGCTCTCATTTAAATGTTTTGCCTCGGCGTGTGTGTGTGTGTGTGTGGCAGCCACTCTTGTTTTGCTCACCATACTAGCTTAGTGGTTTGCTATGGGCAACACATATGTACATGTGTATATACAGTGTGTATATAGTGTAATAACAGCAACAGGAGAATGTTGAGAGGAGCTGTTTTGGTGAGGGAGGTTACGTAGTAATCGTAGCGTCGTCTGCTGTGTGATTTTTCATGCAGTGTATGGTGGCAACTGTACTGTTTGGACACAATACCGGCTTACTTGCATAGTTCTGGTAAATAAAACATGTAGATAGGTATATATAACATGTTTAATTAGTGTAATAAGAACAATAACAGAATGGTGGGCAATGTTGGTGGGCAATAGAGCAATGTTGGCGAGTAAGATGTTAGAGTGAGGGAGACTGGCTGGGTGTGGCTGCTCTCACTTGAGGTGTTCTGAGTGTGTTGATGATGAATGTATATAGTGTGTGACAGTGTATAGTGTGTAAATAGATTGTATATATACATAAATTAGCATGATACATAGTAAATGTGTGCAGCATGTGTGTACACAAGTGTCATGCACATAACATAGTGTCTTCGGAAAGTACGGATGTTTTACTGCCATAATATAGTGCACGTGTTCATTATACATAGGATTAGCACGAAAAAACAAATAAAATGTATTTGGAACTGTGTGCAAAAAATGAACAAAAATATATTCGTGGCAACTCGCACACCCCGCCCCAGGCGCCCTACTGGCCCAGGGAGCGTACGTCACAGGCGAACGGGGAATGATGATGTCACGAGCCAACTTATGGACCCCATAGCAGCCAAAGTAAGTACAATTTCAATTTTTTTTTTACATACCCAAACTGAGGGAAGGGTTTTTCACACTTTAAAAAATCAAAAGAATTTTTTCCAGAGAATTTATTTCCTGCACACTGTGGGGGTGTCATATTTGGAGGCAATGCAGTTAAGGGGGTTAAACATGTTCACACACCGGGTTGTCACTGCTTTATCAGGGTGATGCTTTTCCAAGAATGCAGTCACCTTTTCAAACATTCCCAACACTTCCCTGATCTCACTGGAAGAGGCAGCATCCTCCCTTACCTCCTCATTCCCTTACTAATGGTGCAAATTGTTGATGATGACCTGCCATACTCCCTTGTGAGATCAGTCACACAGACACCACACTCATGCTTTGCTTATAATTTCCTTCTTCAAATCCACAGTAATTGTTTCTTTCTTCCTCTTGACAACACTATCTTTAGCAAGTAGCTTCTTTGGCGACGTCGTGCGTCACAAATTGTAGTCACAAAAGCACAAAAAAAAGCAAAGAAAAGCACAAATAAATGCAGAGGGATGCTTGTCGTGCACGATACAACAACAACAACACTGGCGTCATAGGCGTCCGAGAATTTGAGAGAACCAAAATTTGAGAAATTTGAGAATTTGAGAGAATGTAGTTTTGCTCGTTAATAGAGGTGAAGCTCGTCAATAGAGACAAATTTGCTGCAAGTGGCTCGCTCGTTACTCGAAATGGTTATAGATAGAGCCGCTCGTTAATCGAGGTGCCACTGTACATACATAATCATTACAGTAATTTGAAAAATGTTGAGGCCTGTAGCAATATTGTTATGTTGCCAAAGACTGCAGCCAGAACAGTGAACTTACAAACGTCATTGGCACGGGGATAGACCGCAGGCTGGCCGAAACTGCTTGAAACACTCTGCGTAATAATGGCTTTAGGCTTTGTATGTACTAGCTCTATCTATAAATCCATCAATGTTTGTATCTCACCTTGTATGTACTTTACCTGAATAAACATTTGATTTGATTTGATGATAAACACGAGTCAAAAATACCAGACGAGAAGACTTGAGAAGATCGAACTAGCCACGTGATGTTCCGATCCGATCTGCTGGAAGAGGCGGAGCCGGGGGAAAACCACCGGGTTTGGACACTGAGCAAGCATTGCCTGAAACCACAACTGGGCCGGCCACTGCGGGGCCAAGAGGGCAACTCTCCCCTGGTAAGTCTCCAAGCGAATCAGGAGCAACAGCTGAACTGGGGAAAAGAGGTACAGGAACCAACACCCGACCAGTCCTACCGAAAGGCATCGATCACGACGGCCTCGCAGTCGGAGAAGGGTGCCACATACAGGGGAAGGCGCTGTGACCACGCCAATGCAAAGAGGTCCACCTCGAAGCGACCGAACATCTGGCAAAGCCAACTGAAGGAGTCGGCGTCGACTGTCCATCCCATGGAGGGCAAACAAAATGAGACAGGCCGTCAGCCAAGATGTTGGACACTCCCCGCATGTGAACTGCCAGGAGAGCTAAACCCCGAGAACTCAGCAGATGAGTCACCCGAAGCGACCAGTGCCAAAGAGCCAAGGACCGCATCGAACCCCCCGGTTCAGACAATGAACCACCAAGGAGCAGTCTGAATGGAGCTGGGTCATCGATCCACGGGCGACCCGAATCCTCCGAAGAGCAAACAATACCACCGCAAACTCCCGCACTGTGCTGTGGGTGCGATGGAAAGACGGACCCCACCGTCCCTGGCCGGCCTGGTGAGCACTGGTCACAAAGCCCCACCCGAGAGATGACGCATATGTAAACACATTGAGCGAGGGCTCGGGTAGGCGCCAAGGCACTGAACCCCGAAAAACCCAAAGAGGAAGCAGGCAACCCAGCAGCCGATGCAAGGCCCCCCGGGGTCCAAACCCAGCGACCGCGAGACAAGAGGCAGAAGGGACGTCCCTGAAGGAGCCAAAACAGCCGACGAAGCCAAACCTGACCCAGCGGTTAGACCATCATCGCGAAGTTCAGGCTCCTGCACAGACCCTCGAGCAACCGCCGGGTGACCCGGCAGACCCCCTGAAACAGGTGCAAACGGGACCGCAGCCGCAGGAGAGACTCCAGGGGAAGAGACAAGGAAGCAGTCCGAGAGTCCCACACAAGACCCAGCCATGTCCGAAACCTAGGAGAGAACCAGATGGGACTTCCTCCAGTTCACCAAGAACCCGAACCCGGCAAGTTGGGAAAGAACCAAATCCCTGGCGAGCAGACAACTGGACCAGCTGGGAGCCCAAACCAGCCAGTCGTTGAGGTAGGCCAACATCCAAACACCTAAGAGATGCAGACGGGCCACTACGACCCATGAAAAACGTGTCAACACGCGAGGTGCCAGGTTCAACCCAAATGGGAGACAACAAAAGTGGTAACCCTGACGCCCCACAACAAACCCAAGCCAGTCCCTGAACCCCGGATAAATCGGGACGTGCCAATAAGCGTCCCAGAGGTCCAGAGACACCATTCAAGCGCCCGACTCCAATAGGAGCCAGGGGTTCAAGCGGGACAAGTCCAGAATGAACCGCAGGTCCGCACAGTCCTGTTTCGGTACTGGGAACGGACGGGAAAATCATCTGAGGGATGCCATCATTTCGACCACGCCCAAAGTGAACCCACTCCAAGAAGACTCGACAGAGCGCAGGGGAAGAGGCCTGCCCCACCAGCCCCGAACCTCCCGAAGGAGGAGGGGGCTACCCAACGCTACCACAGGCCGTCAGAAACGACCCAAAACGCCCACAAATCGTGGGACCAAGCGTGAGCGAACAGCGCAAGCTTCCCCCCCTATCGCCCCGTCAATGGGGCGAACCACGAAAGTGCCGGCGCCCTTTTCGAGATCCAGAACCTCGCACAGAGCCACCACCACGTCGATCAGACGAAGGCGGGAACGAACCCGAACCCGGAACAGTGGCCTATCACGACGAGAGGAACCCCAAGCCCTAGCACGACCCCTCCGGAACCCCCAGAAAAGCAACAAGTCAGACATAGGCCGACAAGGAACCGAATTAGCCTGAATATACTGCGCCACGGCAGAATCCTCAAAATGCAGAGGACAAAAAGGAGAAGACATTCTAAGAGCCAGAGCCCAAGTCGATTCCAGGGAGGAGGCAATCACCGCCTGCCGACATGTGAGCTGGGAAGCATAGAACAGGGAAATTACATCTCGCAGGATCGGCGCAAACAGCTTCAGCAAGGCAGCCGACGAGCGGGCCGCCGATCCCAAGACACCGGACCCAGGGACGGCCCCCTAGCGCCCCTGCATCCTCCGTAAGCCAGTCCGAACACAGCTCCAGGAGGCCGACAAGGAACCGAATTAGCCTGAATATACTGCGCCACGGCAGAATCCTCAAAATGCAGAGGACAAAAAGGAGAAGACATTCTAAGAGCCAGAGCCCAAGTCGATTCCAGGGAGGAGGCAATCACCGCCTGCCGACATGTGAGCTGGGAAGCATAGAACAGGGAAATTACATCTCGCAGGATCGGCGCAAACAGCTTCAGCAAGGCAGCCGACGAGCGGGCCGCCGATCCCAAGACACCGGACCCAGGGACGGCCCCCTAGCGCCCCTACATCCTCCGTAAGCCAGTCCGAACACAGCTCCAGGAGGGAAAAGAAACGCAAGGTCAAAGCCAAAAAGCCATGGGCGCATATGTCCTCAGCAACCTGCGCAGTCTAGAGGGAGGGGACCTGCACATGGAGCTGCACCACGCCCACATCCCAGGGAAGGGCAGGAGCAAACAAGCACTCATTGAGGTGCTCCAGGTCTCTGCCCAAGAAAACCTGAACCACCATCACAGCCTCGCGCCACTCAAGCATGCGGGTATGGCAGAAAGAATGCCAAGCCTCCAAGGCAAAGAGAGGACAGTCCGTCAGCCAGGACGACTCCTGAACCTCATAACGGTCCCAGAAAGGGAACGAAGTCCCAAACCTGAATGAAGACGGATCCATCACTGATACATAATCCGGATCACACAGGAGGTAAGCTGCAAGGGCTGTCCGCACCGCAGAAGGTTGAATGCGAGAAGCCGAAAATCTCTGGAAGGACGGAATCGACGTACCCGGGGGAAACACGGAACTGAACCTGGGGAGGGGCAGACACCAAATCCAATTCGTATGTAGAGGGGGGAAAAGAGAACCCCACTCCATGTAACAACAAGCCCCACTCAGAGAGTAGAAAAACCCAGGCAGGATCCAGTGGGGCCTAAGTCCCCAAAGTCAGCCCCTGCCCCGTCCCAGATCCTACTCCGCAGGACCCAGGGCCGAGTCATCTCCCAAAGCACCGGCCTCAAAAGACATGGACGGCGCAGTCGCCTAAGCCGAAGGGAAGGGGCCCACTGGTCAGATCCGGTGTCTTTGGCAGGGAGACTAAACTCGAATGCCTCCGTCGCCACACCGGAAGGGGCTTCCCCCGAGACTGCCTGCTTGATACCTGCTTGATGGGGTTCTGGGAGTTCTTCTACTCCCTAAGCCCGGCCCGAGGCCAGGCTCGACTTGTGAGAGTTTGGTCCACCAAGCTGTTGCTTGGAGCGGCCCGCAGGCCCACATACCCACCACAACCCGGTTGGTCCAGCACTTCTCTTAGAAAACAGTCCAGTTTTTTCTTGAAGATGTCCACGGTTGTTCCGGCAATATTTCTTATAGTCGCTGGGAGGACATTGAACAACCGCGGCCCTCTGATGTTTATACAGTGTTCTCTGATTGTGCCTATGGCACCTCTGCTCTTCACTGGTTCAATCTTGCATTTTCTTCCATATCGTTCACTCCAGTGCGTTGTTATTTTACTGTGTAGATTTGGGACCTGGCCCTCCAGTATTTTCCATGTGTATATTATTTGGTATCTCTCTCGTCTCCTTTCTAGAGAGTACATTTGGACAGCTTTGAGACGATCCCAATTGAGGCTGTCTTGAGGCTGCCCGAGCCTCAAGACCATCTCAACCCTGCTCCAGCTCCGAAACCCTCAAATGCTTCGGGGCCAAAACCACGGGGGGAGGGCCAGAACGAACCACAGGTGGGGAAGGACGAGGGGGGGAGCGGACTGAACCAAGGTGAAGCAGCTCCCAAGTCCGGGTCCCTATAAGCAAAACGAGGCAACCTCGGGGCATCCGGGTGAGCAACCAACCGAGCGCGTTGTAACAACTTAAAACACGCATGCAACGCCTGCGCCGCCTGTACCCTCATAAGATCATCACTAGACTGAGTAAATCGAGTCACTAGCAAGCAGCAGAACTCACAGGACTCAGGGTCGAAAGTGTCACCAACCCAACAGGCAGCGTGACGGAGGTAAAAACAGTGTGGGTCAACTTGAGACAAGGAGACCGAGCAACCCTCAAACTCGCACAAAGCGAGGGGGGACCCAAACTCGCACAAAGCGAGGGGGGACCCAAACTCGCACAAAGCGAGGGGGGACCCAAACTCGCACAAAGCGAGGGGGGACCCAAACTCGCACAAAGCGAGGGGGGACCCAAACTCGCACAAAGCGAGGGGGGACCCAAACTCGCACAAAGCGAGGGGTGTCACATCCATCGGACCTAAGCGCCCCCTAGGGGTTTCCCAGGGCCCAAAGCACTTTACGAGACTTATGCCCAGGTATCCCCAGGCAGGGTACTGCTAACCGGCACCCAAAACTACCAAGCAAACACACTAAAACTGAACCCCAGGGACGTGTACACTCACGGGGACGTAGCAAGGGGGCACCGCCAGAGAAGCGGCGTAAGAGACCAAGCACAAGCGGGCAAGAAGCAGGGCAGATCCTTCCACAAGGCAAAAATATAAAGAAAAAGAAAACCCCGCAGGAGGACAGCGTACCCTAGAGGAACAGAGCCGGCCGCTGTAAGTGGTGAAAATAAGCTGCGCAGTACTCTTTGCCCCACCAGTGCAAAACTGCCTCTTACCCAAAGGTGAACAAGGGAGACAAAACACCCAAGTACTCAAAGTGCGACCGAAAAAACGAGCAGTAAAACGGCCCAACAGAGGGAGGACCCAAGAAACTTGTGGAGGGTAACCACAAGCTCCAAGGACAGCACTTACAGGGCACCTTCGGGATTAAACCCTAGGCGCATGCAGCCCGAGTACTGGAGAATAACTCCTGGCTCTCGCACCCCTGGAAGACAGTCAACACACATGAAACATAGTGCTGAAACTATCACCGGAGCCAGAGCACACGACCTTAGCCTCTAGTATCAGCCAAAGAACTGACGGGTGGATAGCCAGCGTGGGGGGTCTGGAGCTCCACCTTCCCCCTCCCGGGAAGGGGAGAGCTGCGCAGACAGCGGCGCGGCGATGTGTGATGTCATGCTCGTTTGCTTGTTTCATTAAGGGGAGTTCTATTCACTTTTTTGGCTTTTGGTAGCAATATTTTCAGCAGAATAGGGGTTTGTTTTGGAATGCTTACCTTTCTGGATGCCTGACCTGGTCGATGGCAGACATAGAATGCTTCCAACCACACGGGGGTTTCTATAGGCCATTGCTCCCCCATGCCTCTTTGAGGGGGCCAGGTTCTGACTCATGGTCCCCGATAGGCCCGCACAACTCCATACACATGACTGATGCCAAAGTCTGACATTAGTATATCAGCCTAGTAAGCTCCAGGGAGCTGAAGGGGCTCCCCCCAGAAAAAAATGGTGTCTGTTTAATAGAGCCCTGAGGAAGCTGATGTGAACCCTGTGTAGCTGCGGGACATTTAAATCGTGAGCAGCACCTTCAATTGTATATATATATGATGTGCGTGGTTTGATAACAGTTACTCAAATTGTATATATACAATTTGCGTGGTCTAAAGGTTAATGTGGCAGTGGAGGCGACTAGCCCAGTTTGCAGACTCCTGGAAACACAATTTGTGGGCTTTTCAATTTTCAAGTCGTTTCTTGAGGCCTTCTGTGGAGCTGGTCGGTTCCTCTCCTCTCTTGGGGGTTGAGGCTTTCAGTGTAGGCCTCTTTCCCTCACCTTCATTAGGTAATTGTGGAGTTGGTGGCTTCTGGCGTGGTTGAGAAAACCACGTTTCTTCATTGGGTGTCTCACCTCTTCCCAGTCCTGATACTGGCCTTGGTGGAGCTTTAGTTCTTCCTCAATCTTTTGGGGTGGAATGTGTTCATCCTCTTCCCCACTTTCTGCATGACCACTCTGGCCCTGGTTTGCCTTGTGTTAGAGGCTGGGGCTTTATTTCCCTGGAGCTCAAGAATGCTTATTGGCTTGTCCCCATATATCTGAGGTCCCCAAATTAGTTAGGTTTATCACAGGGCATTGAGCTTACAGCTTAAGGATTCTCTCCTTCAGCTTGAATCGGGTTTCCCATATTTTTACCAGATTAACTCGCGTAATGTTGACTCAACGTCATTTGTTGGGTGTTCTTGTTCTGGCTTACCTCAACAACTGGCTGGTTTGGGCCCGAAATCATTCCCTGTGCCTGCTAGCCAAGAATCCGATTCTTTCCCAACTTACCAGGTTTGAGTTCCTATGGAACTGACAAAAGTCCCAGTTAGTTCCATTCCCATGGTTTAGACTTGGCTGGGCCTCTTGTGGGATTCTCAGTCAGCGATGCTTTCCTTTCCTCTGGTGGCTTTGCTCCTGCTTCAGCATTGCCACCTTCTGGTATTAAAGTGGCCCAGTGTAACTCTGATTGCTCAAGTAATTGTATGGGAGCCTGAGCCTTTGTCTGCATGGCCTTCCCACTGGGCAGGGAGGCTTTGGGGGGCTGTTCTGGTTTCTCCGGCTCCACCCCTTTTGCCACTTCTATGACCATTGGGTTTGCCCCCCGACTGCCCTTTGTCAGTTCCTGTGTCACTGGCTTCCTTTTTTGGGCCTTTCAGCATTCAGTGCCTTGGGACCTTCCTCTGCCACTGCTCGACGTGTTTTCTGACACATCAGTTCTGGTCTTGATGGCCCAATATTTAGTTAATGTCCCTGGGCCTCCTCATGCCTGTGTTGCCTCTCTCACCCAGCTGCCTTTTTTGTGTGTTGATTACCTGCAACCTCTTCTCCTAGGGGCTCCCCAAGAAATCTTGCAGTGATTGTAATGAAATGCCCCTTTCTGGATGAGCCCTGGTGGCTTCCTGACTCCAACCCTCATTCCAGGTTCATCGATTGGTGTTTGTGGTCTTCACATCTACTCCAGAAGGAGTAGAACTGACATGAAAGGCTGGAGGAAAACCTGGACCTCTGCCCCAACTTCCCCACTTACTGGCAGAGGTTAATACTAGTGAGCTCTTGTTATCTTCGACATTCAATTGTTTGTTTAGATTATATGGGAGTTATATTGGCAGTTGTGAGGCTTTGGTTTTTTTTAACCTAGCAGTGGTCTGTATTGGTTTGTCGACTTCCTGGATGCTTTCCCAGTGCGGTGGCAGTGTCTCACCTGCTCTCTGCACCTCTGTGATGGGGGGCCAGGTTCTGCCTCTAGTCCCCAGTAGAACAAACAGACCTGGCCTAATACTGTAATTGGGAACCATATCAGCAAAATTACTAAAGGAAGCCACATGGGGCTCATCCAGAAAGAGGCATTTTATTACACTCAAAGATAGATTTTTTCATCAAAATAAAAGAAAATAATACTGACAGTGATATAAAACTGAGGAAAACTACTGGCTCCAAAGTTCAAGGGTTCAGAGATTTTTAAGAATATTAATTACACTAATGAAATTGCATATATGTAAGATTTATATGAATAAATATCTCATTTTACCCAATTTATAACTAATTTACAAATAAATTATATAAAAAAATTTAAATTATCTGATTGTTTTCACAATTTTGCATCGGGATGGAGCCTCATTTTTTCCATTGGTTCAGGTGATCTTGAAGTTATCTTGAGATGATTTCAGGGTTTTTTGGTGTCCCCGCGGCCGGTCCTCAACCAGGCCTCCACCCCCAGGAAGCAGCCCGTGACAGCTGACTAACACCCAGTTACCTATTTTACTGCTAGGTAACAGGGGCATAGGGTGAAAGAAACTCGGCCCATTGCTTCTCGCCGGCGCCTGGGATCGAACCCAGGACCACAGGATCACAAACGAGTTAATAATATTAAAAGGAAAATTATTGTAATTAGAAAAAACCAGCATTGAATGTAATGAAACGCCATTTTCTGGGTGAGTCCCAGAGGCTCCCCGGAGCTATCCATGACTGATATGGATACCCTAACTATTTCGCATCAGTTGATGTGGGTAGAGTTCTAGGCCTACCGGGGACCATGAGCCAGAACCTGGCCCCCTCACAGAGGCACGAGGAGCAATGGCCCATAGAATGCACATCTGATTTGGAGCATTCTATATCTGCCATCGACCGGAACAGGCACCCAGAAAGTTAAGCACCACAAAACAACCCCCTATTCTGGTTAATAACGAAAATCGTCAAACAAGTGGACAGAACTCCCCAAAAGAAAAACAAGCAAACAAGCACACAAGCCGTGCCGCATGTCTGTGCAGCTCCCCCCTCCCCAGAAGGGGAAAGGGGGAGCCCCAGTCCCCCGCGCCAGCGATCCCTGCCTCAGTTGTGAGGCTGGATATCAAAAACACGAAAAAAAAAACGCAGATCGGAGGGAGGGAAAGAGGGATGCCGGGAAGCTTCCGGGACTCACCCAAAAAATGGCTTTTCATTACATTCAACGCTGCTTTTCTGGGGGGAGCCCCTACGGCTTCCTGGAGCTACTTCACCAAAGACAACAGAATAAAAGGGAACGTACCAAGGAGGCAGTCAGTGCTCCACTCCTCAACTTGAAACCGAGATAACGGGCTGCAACCGCCAACCCAAAGCAACACAGGCCCGACTGGTCCCAGGAACGTTCACGAGGTAGCGTGCAGCACAGACCCTGTTCGACCGCCAAAAACCCCATGCCCAAATGTCAGCCCAAGACATAATGCCAAAGACAGACGCAAGAGCAGCAAACTTACGAACATCATGGGCACGGGGATAGACCGCAGGCTGGCTGGAATTAATTACCCTGTGGACGACCTGAGAGACCCGAACCCGCGAACAGGGAAGAAGGGAAACCGGATCAATCCAAAGCGCGTCTCGGGACACAGAAGCCGTGACATGCAGATAATGACTGAGGGTTGCAACAGAACACAACACCTGATGAACCCCCGGCCTGACAAACCAAGCATCAATAACCCAAGGACCCATCCGGAAGGTAGCAGTCTCATTCTTCGCCATAAATGAGGGAGAAGGCTGTAGACGAACATACCTATGACCACGACCAAAAGAGCAAAAATCTCTGCGCCGGAGAAGAGCATGAAGCTCCGCCACACAAAGAGGCCACAACAAACAGAGGAGAAGAAAGATAGGAGAGCACTCTGTCCAAAGACCAGGACGGCTCAGGCGGTGCATGAGTAGGCCAAAAGTGAAACAACGCACGAGACAGCTTGTGAAATGGTACAGAAGTAACATTGATACCGAAAGCAAGCTGCAGTGGCAGCGGCTCCGCCAGCGCCAGACAATACGAGGCAACATTATTAGGCATAAGATGACGGTCCTGGAACAACCAAGAGAGAAAGGACAACACCACTTGAACCGAAAGCGAAGAGCAATGAAGAAGGGACAAAATGAACCAGAAGGACTGCCAGGAGACTTCATACTGCTGCCGAGTGGAAGCCCGCAGGTGGGAAACAAGCAAGGAAGCCACCTGAACACCATAGAGATGGTGATGAACACAAGTAAAAAATACCAAACGAGAAGACTCGCCGAGAAGAGCAAACCAGTCTCGTACCAGACTGGGCCGATCTCCTGAAAGAGGTGGAGCCGCGGAAAAACCTCCGGGTTCGGACACCGGGCAAGCAGCGCCTGAACCCATGGCTGGGCCGGCCACCATGGGGCCAAGAGGACTACTCGCCCCTGGCAAGTTTCCAAGCAAGCCAGGACCTGGAACAACAGCTGAACCGGGGAAAAGAGATACAGAAACCCCCACCTTGACCAGTCCTACCGAAAGGCATCGATCCCGACAACCTCGCAGTCGGGAAAGGGCGCCACATATACCGGAAGACACCTCGACCACGCCGACGCCAAGAGGTCCACCTCTGGGCACCCGAATGTCCGGCAGAGCCAACTGAATGAGATGGCATTGATCATCCATTCCGTGGACAGGGGAACGAGCCGGGACAGGCCGTCTGCCAGGACATTAGATACCACCTGGACGTGAACCACCAGGAGAGCCAAACCCCGAGAACTCAGCAAACGAGTCACCCAAAGTGACCAACCCCAAAGAGCCAAGGACTGCATCGAACCCCCTCGGTTCAGGCAATGAACCACCAGGAAGTAGTCCGAATGGAGCCGGAGCGTTGATCCGCAGGCGACTCGAACCCTCCGAAGAGCAAACCACACCGCCGCGATCTCCTGCACTGTGCTGTAGACGTAACGAAAGGATGGACCCCACCACCCCTGGCCAGCCTGGTGAGCACTGTTCACAAAGCCCCAGCCGAGAGACGACACGTCCATGAACACATCGAGCGAGGGCTAGGGAAGGTGCAAAGGCACAGAACCCCGAAAAACCTGAAGAGGAAGCCGGCGACGCAGCAGCTGACATAAGGCCCCAGGGGGACGAACCCAGCAATCACGAGAGAGGCGGAAGGGATGTCCCCGAAAGAACCAGAACAGCCGACAAAGCCAAACCCGACCCGGCGGGAAGACCAACATCACAAAGTTCAGGCTCCCGCACAGACCCTCGAGCAACCGCCGGGTGACCCGGGAGCCCCCCAGAAACAAGCACAGGCGGGACTGCAGCCAAAGGAGAGACGCTGGAGGAAGAGACAAGGAAGCGGTTACACAAGACCCAGCCAGGACCGAACCTTGGAGGGAACCAGATGGGACTTCTTCCAGTTCACCAGGAACCCAAATCCGGCGAGCTGGGAAAGCACCAAATCCCTGGAGAGCAGCCACGCAAACTGACTGGGAGCCCAAAGCAGCCAGTCTTCGAGGTAAGCCAACAGCCGAACACCTAACAGACGCAGACGGGCCACCACAACCCAGGTAAGGCGTGTGAACACGCATGGTGCCAGATTCAACCCGAAAGGGAGACAATGAAAGTGGTAACTCTGATACCCCACAACAAAACTGAGCCAGTCCCGGAACTCCAGATGAATAGGGATGTGCCAATGCATGTCCTTTATGTCCATATACACCATCCAAGCACCCGGCTCCAACAGAAGCCGGACCTGGGACAGAGTGGTCATCCAAAACGAGGGGCAAGAAACCCAAGAGTACAGACGGGACAAGTCCAGAATGAACTGCAGATCCGAACAGTCCCGTTTCGGAACTGGGAATAGGTGGGAAACCCACTTAAGAGATGTCGTCCTTTCGACCATGCCCAAGGCACCCACTCCAAGATGATCCGACAGAGGCAGGAGAGGAAGCCTGCCCCGTCAGCCCCAAACCCCCCAAAGGAGGAGGAGCCACCTAAAGTCACCGCAGACCGAGAGAAACGACCCGAAAAGCCCACAAATATTGAGGCCAGGCATGAGCGAATAGAGCAAGCGTCCTCCCCCCACCGCCCCGTCAATGGGGCGAACTGCGAAAGGGCCGCCACCCCGTACGAGAACCCACCTGTGCGCAGAGCGAACACCGTGCCAACCAGGCACAGGAGGGACTACAGGCGGCACCAGCACTGAACCCGTCACCTGTGGCCGACCCCGATGAACGGAACCGCGAGCCCAGGCACGACCCCTGCCGGGAAGGACCCCCCAGTTTCCTCGGAGAACCAACAATGCAGACATAGGGCGGCAAGTGGAAGAAGCCGCCTGAATATAATGCTCAATAGCAGAGGCCTCAAAACCAGAGGACAAAAGGGAGAAAACAACCTAAGAACCAGGGCCCAAGCAGATTCCAAGGAAGAAGCGAGTACAGGTTGTCGACACATGAAACACGCAGCGAAAAACCGTAGTAACACCTCTCGCAGGATCTGCACAAACAGCTTCAAAAGGGCAGACGACGCACGAACAGCCGAGACCAAGGCGCCAGACCCAAGAACGGCCCCAAGCACCTCTACATCCTCCGCAAGTCAATCGAAGAGAGCTCCAGGAGGGAAAAGAAATACAGGACTGAAGCCAAAAAGCCATGAGCGCGTAAGTCCTCAGCCACAAGCGCAGCTGACAGGGAAGGAACCTACACATGAAGCTGAACCGCCCCAATATCTCGCAAAAGAACAGGAGCAAAAAGGCACTCATTAAGATGCGCAAAATCGCCCCCCAGGTAAACCTGGACCACCGTCAACGCCTCACGCCAATCAAACGTGCGGGTCCGACAGAACAAGTCCCAAGTATCCAACGAAAACAAGGGGCAGTCTGCAAACCAGGATGACCTGGAACCTCATAACGCACCCAGTAAGGACACGGAGATCCAAACCTGAACGAAGAAGGATCCATTATGGAGTCATACTCCGGGTCATGTAAGAGGTAAGCCGTAATGGCCGACCGCACCTCAGGCGCCAAGATGCGGTAAGTTGAATACCTCAGGAAAGATGGAACCGAAGAATTCACAGGGACACGGAACTGAACCCGGGGAGGAGAAGAACCCAAATGCAAATCGTACGCAAAGGGGGAAAAGAAAACCTCATTCCTTGCAACAGTAAGCCCCGCTCATAAGGATAGAAAATCCAGGTGGGGTCTAACGGAGCCCAAGGCCCCCAAATCAGCTCCTCCCCAACCCCGGGAACCTCCACTCCAGGCTCCAGGGGCCGAGCCGTCCTCCAAAAGCCCAGCCTCACAAGAAAAAGGTGGGGCAGCTGAAAGAGTCGGAAAGGAAGGGGCCCACTGGTCAGACCCTGAAGCATCGTTTGGAGGAACAGACTCGAATGCCTCCACAGTCACCCCAGACAGAGCATCCCCCGAAACTGCCCGAGTCTCAGAAACCTCCAAACCCTGCCGCGACCCCAAAACCCTAAGACACTTAGGGGCTGGAAGCAGGGAAGGGGGGGAACAGAATGAACCACCGAAGGGGAAGAATGAGGGGGGGCGTGGACAGAACCAAGGCCGAAGCGACCAACACCCCCAAGTCCGAGTCCCTATAGGCAAAGCGGGGCAGCCTCGGGTCGTCCAGGGAAGAGACAACCCGAGTGCATTGCAATAAATTAAACCTACCCTGCAACGTACATGCTGCCTGCACTCGAAGATAATCATCATCAGTCTGGGTGAATTGAATCACGAACAAACAACAGAGCTCGTAGGACTCAGCGTCGAATGTGTTACCGACCCAACAGGCAGCATGACGGAGGCAAAAACAAAGAGTGTCGGAGACAAGGGGACAGAGCAACCCTAAAACTCGCACAAAGTGAGAGGTGATGCAAGGGTCTCCTTCATTGAACCCGAGAACCCACGCGGGGTTTTCCAGGGCCTCTAGACTGGGTCTGCTAAGGGTTATCGCAGGCAGGGCACTGCTAACCGGTGCCCCAAACTACCAAGCAAACTGTTAAAATCTGAACCCACGGAATGTGTCCACTCACGAGGGCGAAGCAAGGGGTGCCACCACACAAAACGACCTTAATATAAGGGGGAGGGAGAACACAAGGCAAACTCCCCCCACCCCCCTACTAGGCAAAAACAACAAGAAAAGAAAAACCACGCAAATGGACAACGTACCCAGAGGGAACAGAGCCGGCCGCTGTTACTGGTGAAAACTAGCTATGCAGTATCTCGCGCCCCACTAGTGCAATAACTACCACTTACCCCAAGGCAAACAAGGGAGGAAAACCCCACAAACTCGGGGCGGCCAAATGCCAAGCAGAGAAAGGCCAACAGAGGTAGACCAAAGCAACTTGTGGAAGGGAACCCCAAGCCCCAAGGGCGGTATTTACAGGGCACTCAGGGAAGGTGCCCTAAGCACATGCAGCACGAGTACCTGAGAATATTACTCCCAGCTCACAGGACCACTGTAAGAGCAGCACTGAAAACAATGAACAGCAGTGAAAGAAGACTGGAGCTGGAGCCACACGACCATGCACGATTCCATCAGCCGAGGAACTGGGGTGGGGATTGCCGGCACGGGGGTCTGGGGTGCCCCCTTTCCCCTCCCGGGAAGGGGGGGAGCTGCAGAGACATGCGGCGTGGCTCATGTGACATCATGCTTGTTTGCTCGTTTTTCTTTTGGGGGAGTTCTGTCCACTCGTTTGACAATTTTTGTTGTTAACCAGAATAGGGGTTTGTTTTGTGGATACCTTTCTGGGTGCCTATCCCGGTCGATGGCAGGTATAGAATGCTCCAAATCACATGTGCATTCTATGGGCCATTGTGCCTTGTGTCTCTGTGAGGGGGGGCAAAGTTCTGGCTCATGGTCCCCGGTAGGCCTAGAACTCCATCCACATCGACTGATGCAAAATAGTTAGGGTATCCATATAAGCCATGGATAGCTCCGGAGAGCCGTAGGGGCTCCCCCCAGAAATGTGTTGTAAAACATCTTGAATTATAGTGAGTACTGTATAATATTAAATACTATAACAGATGATATTGTTTATTGTATTAGTAAACATTATTTTTAATACTACAAGTTTTAAGACTAATAAATTCCACACAGGAAAAGGATACAAACCTTTTGGTGCAGCAAGGTTGGGCTTCTGGACATAAACATAGACTGAAGTATTAGAAGACTGCCCATTGCTATCAGCAACACGTAGTATAAACTGATAGTGCCCTTCCTCCAGATTACTTAGATGCAAGAATGGAGTTCTTGTGTCCTGCAGGACAAAAAAATAAAAAATAAAAAACAATAAAAAAAACAGCATTCAATGTAATGACACTAATTACTGGGTGAGCCCTGGAGACTCCCTGAAGTTATTACACTGATCCAGTGCCATACTACTAGGTGCCATCAGTCAAAGAGTTCTAATTGGCCTACGGGGAACCATGAGCCAGAAACTGGTTCCTTTAGAGGGCAACAGGGAGTGGTGGTCCTATGAAAACCTTACATTTAAAGTTATTCATGTCTGCCACCACCAGAGAAGTATTCAGAAAGTCAGTAAAACAAAATAGACCACTGCATGGCCAGAAAAAGAGACCACAACCACAAAAGTGTCAAAAGAACTCTCCCAACAATGTACACAAACTATCAAAAATTCATGAAACCAGCATGTGCTACAATGAACCAACTCCCAACCCCCCCATTCATTTAAGGAAAGGGAGGGAGGCAGGCAGGGCCAGCTGGCTGCCTCCACTGCCAGTTCTTATGGTCACCCAGAAATTGTCATTTAATTACATTCAATGCTGGTTTTCTGGTAGGAGCCCCCCTTGAGGCTCCCTGAAGGTAACTACCCACAGAGAAGGAAAAAAAGCGCACTTACCAGGGAGAAGGAAGCACCACAGGGAAAGACTAACAAAAGAGACCAACGGCCATGAACCACTACCCAAAGCCACACAAAGCCGCAGAAGACCAGGAACACCTAAAACACACCCAGCTGATAGAACCCTGTGCAACCACCAAACCCCCACACATGAAAAATGGCCCAAGAATGAGGAGCAAAGAGCACCAAAATCAAGAGCACCAAAGAGCCTACAGAGACACATCAAGGGCACATGGGTAGATCGAACACTGGCTAAAGCATAAGACTCTATGAACAACCTAGTGCACATGAGCTCCATAGAAACCAGAGCAAACCGCAGAGATCATTGAAAGAGAACCGGTGGACACCAAGGCTGCAACAGAAAACCGCCACCTGACACAGCACACGATGCATGCCCAGCAGAACAACCAAGCATCCACCACCAGAAGGCCCCACTGGAAGCCAATCGACTCATCCCTAGCCAGAAAAGAAAGAGCCAGCAACAACCAACAAAGTGCCCCCAAGGGCCAAAAGAACAAACTTCCTAACACCAAAGGCACTCAAAAAACTCCACCCCCAGGCAACCAGAAGCTGGAAAAAGAAAAGAACGCTCGCTGAAATAAGCCAAGACCAAAGGGGCCACCAGGAGGACGCAGGTGGGACACCTTTAACAAGCCCCTTGATCACCACAGAGAAGGTGATCCCCATGTATCAAAATACCAGATGCAAAGATGAGAGGGAAAGGTCTGACCAGCAAAGTGCAACACCAGGCCAACCCTCTGAAAATGCCTAGGTCAGGCACCAAGCAAGCGGTGCCAGACACCAAGCAAGCAGTGCCAGGGAACGGTGCCACGCAAGGAGGTAGACATCGAGACCATGCCATCACGGAGAGGTCAAACCAGGAAGTAACCAGGACAGACCGACAATTAGGACGTTGGACACATCCTACACATGAACAGCACGGAAGCCACCCTGAGAACCCAGCACAGATGAGCTACTTGAAACGACCAAAACCAAAAAGAGAAGGACTGAAGAGACCCTCTGCAGTGAACAAGAAACCATGGGAAAACAGCCCGAATGGAGCCAGATCACTGAGCTTGTTAGAACATGAATTTACCACAGCACCTGCCGCATGGCAACACCCGAACCGTACAGTTTGCCCAACAAAGGGAGGTGGCCAATGACCTAGGCTGGACTGGTGAGTGCTGGACGCAAAACCCCAACTGGGAGCCAAAGTGTCCGGGTAGACATAGAGGGAGGGCAGAGGAAAGCGCCATGGAAACAAAGCTCGAAAAACCCGAAAGGGAAGCCAGCTACTGCTGGTGCAGGGCCCCCTAGAGTCCACACCCAGCAATCGCAAGAGGCAAAAGGGGCTGTCTCGAAAAACCAAAACAACCTTAGAAGCTAAACCTTGCTAAAAAGACTAGAAGGGCAAAGTACAGGCCCCATGACAACTGCCTGAGCAAATGCAGAAGATCCCGACAACCGCAGAGTATCCCAGCTCCCCCTCAACACCAAAAAATGGCAGAGCTGCCATGGAGTAAGACCATTGGAGGCAGAAACAGTAATACTAACCTAGAGTCCCACACCAGGCTCAACCAGATTTGAACCAAGGGTGAAACCAACTGGAATTATCCCCAGCCCACCAGGAACCCAAACCCAGTGAGCCAGGAAAGAACCAGATCCCTGGCTAGCAGACAAGCGGACTGGCTGGGAGCTCACAACAGCCCATCGTTGAGGTAGGCCAACACCCAAACACCTAATAACTGAAGAAGGACCACCACGACCCAAGGCAAATGCAGAAAAATGCGAGGTGTGAGATGCAAACCAAATGGGATAACCTGAAAGAGGAAAGCATACCATCTCACCACAAAACTGAACCAATCTCTGAACCTCAGGTGGATGGGGATACGCTAATATGCATCCCGGAGGTCCAGAAATCTTCCAAGCATCCAGGTCGATAACGAGATGGACCTGGGACAAAGAAGTCTCCCAAAAGGGGGGGGGCAAGGGATGAATTTCAAGCTGGAAAGGTTGAGAAAGAACTGGAGAGGGGGTGCAAAGCAACATGGCAACGTTGCACACAGCATCTCTCCTACAAACATTCACGATACCTCTGAGTGTTTTAAGAGACCACTGTTACATGGCACGCATTTAAAACAAGATGGTCTCCCAGTCTTAGATTAGGATCCAAAGGAAGTTTTCCTGGACAGTAAACAGCACAGTAAGGCAAAGAGATTAGAAGTGAAATGCCACCAGCATCAAGAGCTAAACAGAGACCATCCTGACCCCACATAGCCTGAGTATCAACATCCTCCGTTCAACCAAGGTAGGACAAGTTCTCCTGGTTTGCAAACGTCCAACATTGCCTTTGATGATGATACATCCAAAGATAGGAGTGTTTCTGGAAATAGCAGGGCTCAAAGAATCCACTATCATGCCATTCCCAAGATATTAAAGATCAAAGTGCATGATATCAGACCTAATAAACACAGGAACTTAATATCAGCGCACCACAAACACAGTGAGGAACGAGAATTTTCAGACATTACCGACATCTTTGGATACAAAGTACGGTGCTACAAACCACTAGGTGACCGATTAGCAAAATATGTAATTTGACATGTTGCAAGCATTAGTGCAGACGACATCAAGGTACAACTTCAGGCAGATAACATTCAAATCTTCGGAGTCAAAAAATTTATGAGTAGGACAAACGAAGAACTGAGCGATACAGGCACTGCCCTACTTACTTTTCTAGACTACTTTCTCCGTGATCGGGTTTGGATTAACGGCTTAATCCATAAACTAGAGGTGTATATACCACATCCCACTCAGTGCTTTACATGTAAAGGTTATAACTATACCTCGAAAAGCGGCACCGAAGACATCAAATGTGGGAAATGCTCTGGTCCCCATTACACACATGCGTGTGCATCAGATATATTCACCTGCTCAAACTGGTGGTGATCATGACATTACATTCAAACAATGTCCTTCATACATAGAGGCAAAAGCTAAGCCTCTCCCCATCAACAACCTGCAACAGTATTGCAATGAAACAACTCAGTCCATCAACCACTACATCACACTCAACCACAACCTTTGCTTGTATCTGATGTCTATCACTGACCATCCTGTACCCCCAGAGTCCAATCCTTTCCAACAAAACGTACAACTGAGTCCCGATCTTGTTGAAACACTTGTCACTCACATTGAAAATGCACTAGAAAAGATGCTGAACCGACTCCTAACTAAATTCTTTACACAAGTAATCCAACCCATCCTCGAGGCAGACCCAACACACACCCCATCCACATCTACAGACAATGACATCTGACCTAACTACTATTGCTGTAACACAAACGCAGCTACCATTGCTGTACACAAATCATTTGAACTGATGCTGGACAAACTCCTAAATAACTACTAAGCACGCCTTACCCAAGTCACTCTCCAGGTTGACTTGCCACAAACCACAACCACTGGCATTAAGAGTAAGAAATCCCCAGCTGTACAAACCTCACAGCAACCTGGCACTTCCCCACACACACACACACACACTCCACACCACACACACACTCCACACCACACACACACTCCCATGGCACATCCTCCAACCACTCCCAGATATTTAACTTGCAATACTACTGTCACGTCAAAGAAGATGCAATCACATCCCAGACATAAAGATCCAAAATACGACAACATAACATAACATAACTTATTTCCAGCTAACCTACCCCAACCTAACCTTATACACACTAACCCCACATTACTTAATTTACTTTAACTTACCCTAACCTATCTGAATTGCAACTAACTCCCAAACATACTTCGACTCACAAACTCAGTCTCTTGACTATTCCACTCATTTTCCATAGAACTGCAACACTTAGCTACCATCAACACAAATCTTCATCTTCGCTATCTTGAGTCCATTTCCACTCATATGTTTTTGTCCCCCCCACCACCACATAAACACAAGGCAAAATCAGTAGCCACTGCCAACAAAAAACTGAGAAACCACTACTTCAAGAAACAAAAGTGAAGAAAAGGGAGAAGTAGAAGCAAGAGCCAGAGCCCACGCCGAATCCAAAACAGGAACAGCATGACTCACTGACACACAAGATGGAAGGAGAAACAAGGAGACCACCTCCCGGAAGACCAGAACATACAGCATAAGGAGGCTGACGAAAGAGGAGGCCCCAAAAAGATCACAACAGAAGTGCGACCGGGCACGAAGGTCGTCTGCAACCAAAGCAGTCAACAGCAGTGAACTGATCATGCAGCTGCAATGACCCAAGCATGGGAAAGGCAGAACCAAATAGGCATGCATGGAGGGACTCAAAAGAACCCCACATATGTCTAACACAGGGACACCTCTCACCACTCAAGTATGCGGAGATGGGGGAACTTGCGCCAAGCCCCAAGGACTGTCTGCCAGCCAGGATGAACCCAGAACCTTGGAATGCAACCACAGGGATGGTAAAACCAAACTGAAATGAAGCTGGGCCCATAACCGTAGCAGAACCAGGTCAAGGTGGTGGTACGGACACAGGGCCTCCCCCGAGCAATCACCAAGGAACTCGGGAAGAAGGAACCTCTAAAAGGACCACACCGAAGAGCCCAAAAGCACTTGGAAACATACCCTGGGTGGAGCCACACCTGAAATAATTGAGGGAGGGAGGGAGGGAGGGAAGAGGGAAAAAGGGCAAACTACACCCACCAGGGAAGGATGTTACATATTACATTCCACCAGGGAGGAATGTTATGTGTGGATGGAACCATGGTTGAAGTAACTAACACCCCCAAATCCAAGACCCTAATACCAAGCAGGGCAAATCCGGGGCATCCAGCTGGGCACATAACCTAGACCGCTGCAAAACTGAAAACCTTTAGTGCACAGTGGTCGCTACCTGAAACCTCTTAACTTCTGGCGGTAAATGGGTGAGAAGAGACATATGAGAAGGGAGGGGGGGACAGGTCCCACATGACTCACAGTCGAAGGTGTCACCAACCCAACAGGCAGCAAAGATGGAGAAAGTATGTATGATCGTCGCCAGGTGGCACAGACGACGAGCAACCTGTGAATTTGCAAGAAGTGAGAGCAGCCTCGGAAGAGGTATCCATAATACAGTACATCCAAACCTGCAGAGGTTTTCCAGGGCCTGTAGGGTGAATGATGTCTGTAGGAAGCCCAGGCAAATTGGAATGCTCCGCCGGTCTTGAACCTTCCGGAAAAGCAACTTTAGGTGCCCGAAGCCAATGGAAATGTCAAGGAAGCAACAAAGGGGGGGGTTTAACCGCAGAAAAACCTGGTGACCGGCCCAGCCGGCCACCAAGGGGCCACTAGAATGACTCTCCCATGGTAAGACTCTCCCACGGTAAGACTCCATCCAAGCCAGAACCCGAAGCAACAGCTTGACCGGGAAAAGTAGGTACAGGTAACCCCACCTCGACCATCCTGCCGAATGAAGTGGGGTCCAGGGGTCCCCCTCCCCCTCCCAGGATGGGGGGGGGGGCTGCACGGATGAGTGGCGCAGCAGAGTGAGTGACGTTTGCTTGTTTTAGTTTGGGAGTTCTGCCTCCCTGTTCAGTTTTAGGTAGCAATTTTTACCATGTGGGGTTTGTTTTGTTATGCCTACCTTTCTGGGTGTCAAACCCTGGTCGATGGCAGACATGGAATACTTCCAAACACATGGGGGTTTCCACAGGCCATTGCTCCTCATGCCTCTCTGAGGGGGGCCAAGTTCTGGCTTGTGGTCCTCGGTAGGCCTATGATCTCCATTCACACTGACTGATGCCAAAGTCTAATATATTCATATCAGCCTGGATAAGCTCCAGGGAGCCATAGGGGTTGCCCCCAGAAAAAGGTTCACAATGATGGAAGCAGAGTTTTCTGAAGACTTAAATCATGTGAATAAAATGCAAATACAGTGGTACCTTCGTTTATGATCATAATCAGTTCCCAGAGATGCGTCGTCAACCAAAACTAATTTTCCCATAAGAAATAATGTAAATTGAGTTAATCTGTTCCACACCCCCAAAAATATTAACGTAAAAATACATTTTATACAGAATACTACTCATATTTTTCATACACAAAACAATCAGGTACAGTATACATATAAACCATAAATACACTAAGTGAACATTTAACTGCACTTTACCTTTACTGAGGACTCTTGTTGGCGTATGGGAGACGTTGAGGAGGGAGGGAGGGAGGAGCGGTGTTGGTGTATGGGGAGGGTGAGGAGGTGGAGGAGGAAGGAGTTGATGAAACCTGCTCGCTTTAAGCACTTTCATATCTGCATTACTGGTTCCAAATTTTCCTTTCAAACATTTCACTGTTTCTGTTATGTGGCAGCCAGTCAAAACCAGTCACAGTCACAAGTCAGTCAAACATTTCAAGCATTCACAATTATGGTAGCAACCGGTTAGGCATTTACCGTCATTCAGCCACTTACAGTCAATCAGGATTTCACAGTCAGTAAACAACAAGCATTTAATATCAAGCAGTCTGCCTCCGATCCACCAGGTGATAGCAAGGAAGCGTTCTGTATTAATAAGATCCAGATGTGGCTGGAAGGGAACAGCTTGGGGAGGGGGTGGTGAGAGGATGGAGGTAGCGGGGAGGGTCCAGTGAGAGGATGGGGGGTAGCAGGGAGGGTGTGGTGTGGGGGATGGAGGTTCTCCGCACCAACCATCCAGTCCCCCCCCTATCCATCCATCCATCCACCCCCCCTATCCATCGATCCAGTTCCCCCACCATCCCTCCATCCAGTTCCTCCACCATCCATCCAGTCCCCCTCCACCATCCACCCCCCCTATCCATCAATCCAGTTCCCCCACCATCCCTCCATCCAGTTCCTCCACCATCCATCCAGTCCCCCTCCACCATCCACTCCCCCTATCCATCCATCTAGTTTCTCCCTTCATCCATCCAGTTTCTCTACCATCCATCCATCCAGTCCCCCTTCACCATCCATCCAGTTCACCCATCATCCAGTTCCTCCACTATCCATCCAGTCCCCCCACCATCCATCCAGTCCCCTTTCACCATCCATCCAGTCCCCCCACCATACATCCAGTCGCCCCACCATCCATCCAGTCCCCTTTCACCATCCATTCATCCACCCCCTATTCATCCATCCAGTTGCCCCCCCTTCCATCCATCCAGTTCCCCCACTATCCATCCATCCAATCTCACTATCCATCCAGTCCCCCTTCACCATCCCTCCAGTTTCCCTACCATCCATCCATCCAGTCCCCCTTCACCATCCACCCATCCAGTCCCCCTTCACCATCCATCCATCCAGTCCCCCTTTACCATCCATCCATCCAGTCCCCCGTCACCATCCACCCATCCAGTCCCCCTTCACCATCCATCCATCCAGTCCCCCTTTACCATCCATCCATCCAGTCCCCCTTTACCATCCACCCATCCAGTCCCCCTTCACCATCCATCCATCCAGTCCCCCTTCACCATCCATCCATCCACCCCCTATCCATCTCACCATTCATCTTGGGACCCATGGCATGATATATAATAAGAACGTTTATGTTAAAGCAGACATAATGAAATTTTTCACAAAGAATTCAAAGCATGGCCACGGTCGTCACTACACGTGATAGACTTGTAAACAAACTGAGAACGCCTCACCTCCAGCACCACGTGCTCGTTCGATCCATACGCATGTGAACAGATGTTGTCTTCCAAGTAAACCGTCGTGTCCTAATTCAAATTTTACAACGAATTTGACATCGTGTTCCAAAAAATTTGTTTTCTAGGGCAGTCGTCAACTGACGTTCCATTGTAATCTGTTCCACAACCCCAAAAATATTAACTATAAAATACATTTTATACAAACTAATACTCTTCCTTACCTCTATGGAGGACTCTTGTTGGCATATGAAAGACAATGAGGAGGGGAAGGAGGAGAGGTGTTAGTGTTTAGAAGGGGAGTCCCCTTCCATTATAACAGCAGTGATGACATTTGTGAGGTACTCTCTCTCTTACATTTGCAGGCATACCACTAGGACCTGGTTGTGGTTCACTGCTTGCTTGTCTTACTAAGAATCTGTCTATAGACACTTGTTCTTCCCTACATTTTAACACTTGTCTGTAGTGAGACATCATATTGTCTCACTATGAATGATCTCTTGTTTTTCCTCTATCGTCATCCTCACAACTATTTTCTTCGGCTGAACTTTACCACTGACTTTCTTAGGACCCATGGCACGATATATAACAAGAACTTTTATGTTCAGAAACCAAAAAAGCACAAAAACAATGAAATTCTTCAAAAAGAATCCAAGCACGATCATCACTAGGCAGGAGACACTGGTAAACTGAATGCCACACTTGCGGTGGACCCGTACGTGTATAAACAAACTACTACTACCGAATCGAATTTCTCGTAGAAATTTACTACAAGAATCGAAAACTACAAGAACAGGGGCATACGAGAACTGAGGTTCCACTGTACCTGTACAGTACTTTATAACTTGAAAGACATTTACCATACACCATACAACTTTTCTTTAGTTATATTGGGAAGATTCACATATATTATAATTCTTGAATAATAGCAAACTATGCAAAAAATATTACAGCTAGATTACCTGCATGTCCACAGCCTTGCCAGAATCTTTAGGACCTTTGGTCCACTCCCACTCTTCAATACCATGATCATCAGTGCTGGTGTTCCCATACAAGATTATTTCTGTCTGAAATAACATGATAATGGAATCAAAACATTTTCTTCAATTAGTAATTAAGGCACATTGTATTAATACATTTACAACATCATGTAAAATATTACATATTTAGAGTTTGAATCTCAAAGTGTAGCTATCATTAAAATTTACATCCCTGTATATGCACAATAAGAAACAACATTATTTTACTGTTTTATTCTTTTGAAAAGGTAGAACTGCATTGAAAAGTATTACAATATTATGTATTTACCCTTATTTTGGTTTAGACAGTGCTCATTATTTCTTCTGACATTCATCAGCATTAGCTTTTGATGGGAGCTCGACCAAATAAACAATATGTTTTCATTTTTCATATGACATATTCTAACGTAAATGAAAACCAAAATAAATATATACAGTACAGTGAAAAGCTTCATGTTGGTCTAGGTCAGTTCTAAAATCATCATATGAGGAGACCAGGATCAGAAGGCAGTCTGACTCCAAATTATTTTGTGGCTCCTGTCGGAAAATCCGACACCATATAATATATCATACAGATAATAGCTGCTGTATTACCAACAAGTTACCCATAGAAAACGTAACTTGTAGTGGAATTACCGTCTAAAGAAAACGGGATATCATCACCACATACCATTATAAATTGACCAGCTATTCTGCTGGGAATTATTCTTAAATACATTAGTCTTTGGACTTTACCATCACAAAACATCTCATATAAATTAACTTAATTATCAATATTAAAGTAGAGTAAATGTGACCCTTCTATCACTTTCTGAAATCTGGACAAAGTAGGCCAGGCGTCAGAGTGAGGAAGGAGGGCGGCCATTGTTGTGTCACCTCCGAGACGTGTGGAGCAAATTTGGCTCCTATCATTCTGGACAATGTCGGCCAGACGTCAATAGAATGGAGTGTTAGATGCAGCCATTGTTTATATTGAGACCAGAGGCTCACACGGGAGCAAATTCGGCTCCTGTTAAATTTACTTGGACGTAGTGTTATGGAACCCAAAGGTGTACCATTGTCAACACGCTGTCTACAAATTCAAGTTAAGTGTCTATCCGAAACCCGTTTATCATTCATTTATGGCCATTAATGTCAGGATATAGGGTTAGCCGGTTAGATCGCGAAATCGCCTCAAACTAAAGGTAATTAAGCCAGGTCTTTAATGTTCCATGTACTGTATAGTGTTTTCTCTGATATAGCTTGTCATATATAGGATTCTGGCTTCACAGCTAGCGCACTTTTGACAGGTCAAGACGAGGATGCAAGATTATGTGCACCAGTTACTGGGTGATATGGAAGCTACCTCAAAGAGGATAATTTGGTGTCTACACCCTAGTTATACCTGGTGGACTAACCTGCTGTACTATAAGATAAGGAACCTCTTCAATGTATGTAGTTACTGTAGTTTGATTGGCTGCATATATATAAACTAATAAACCCCCCTTAATGTGTAGAGGATCGATTTGTGAGATTGAGATTATTGCAGAAATACAGTCCACTTATCATTATACAAATTGCTATCGAAGTATATAAATTAACGTAAATATAAATTCATATAAGTTAAATAAATATAAATCTCACAGGTCGGTTCCCACATTATTTGGACCTTCGGAACCGGAATATTCGGTCCTATGAACCCACATTTGGTCATCTTAGCACCGGATGAACCAGTTAACCAGTGGATTCATTAAATATACTAGTGCAGTGTTATTTAAACAAAGGCCAGCCAGTCAAAGACGGAAGCGTAGCCTCGAGGGAGCTCAGGAGCCTCCCTCAGCCCAGTTCAGCTTCGTCAGCGGTTTCATGCACACCCACAGATATTTGGTGGCGTGTTATTTCGTGAAATGACAGCGCTAATATAGAATCCAGCCAAATTAGTGACTGTGTCTTCGCGAGATTGTTCACGGATTTCGTGGTGTTACATTTCGCGAGAGATTATCTACGAATTTTGTGGACTTTATTTCGCGAGGTCACTAATAATATTTAATACTTCTAGATAATATTAGAAGTTTCATAGAGGCTAATTAAGAGGCTATTATCAATAATTGTGTATATTATTTCTCCAAAATAGAGAATTATTTAATATATATTGCACTAGTGATCACAGTATAATATTTACTAATTGCCAACCCACAACAGGGTAGGATATTAACACTGACTAGTTGAACTATTATCGTTCATCCTTGTCCCATTATTACCATAGTCAGTTGTACTATATTGAATAACCTAACACCATTAATGAATGGTCCAGACCCTATTTTGGGTGTAATTTTTATTAACTCGAATTGAGTTGTATATATAATAATTTACTTATGATCATTACACCTTTGAGTGATTAATTAGTGTCAATTCCATCCTAGGGTGATATAGAAGAGCTAACCTAAAGGTACTTCCAGTGACACTGGTTTATCACTCAAATCATTAGTGTGTATGATTGTATATATATAATGTGTATTAATTTTAAGTGCTAACCTCTAGTAGAGGTAGGATTATTGCCTAGTGAGTGCAGAATTTACCCTAGGCTATCATTAGAGTTTGTTCAGTATTATGAGCAGCCCAAGTACAAGCCCCACAAGGCTTCACCAACGAGCCAGTATGGATAATGCAGGGAGAATGAAAAGAACCCTTGCAGGTCTTAAAGGCCACTTAACAAGACAGATCAAGAAATGTGAAGATTTGTCACAACAATCAACAGTTGATTATGCTGACCTGGAAAGCTATTATCAAGCAGCTGCAGGTAAATTTGAGCAAATCAAATGTCAAATAGCAACATATGTGGCTGAACTTGCCAACACTAATTTATCAGAAACAGAAATAGACGACATTATGGTTGATCTTGCGAATTATGAAGATCACACTCAGGCCACGTTACAGCCTTATGTCAAATTAATTGCCCAGAACAAGGCAACAGCAACAACAACAACAGTTGCATCTAATACGAGTCAAGCAGAAGCTCGACTCCCTCCAATTAATTTACCCACTTTCTCAGGAAAAGATGAGGAAGATTGGGACGAATTTTGGAACAAATTCGTTGACCTTGTAGACTCAAAACAATCTTTACCAAAGAGTAGTAAATTCTCTTATTTGCAAGGCCAATTATCAGGTGAGGCTAAAACAGTAGTATCCCATCTGAGATTAACTAATGACGGCTATGATCTGGCAGTAAAACTCCTCAAGGATAATTATGCTGATCCAGAAGTAAGAACATCACATTTAGTTCATGAGCTGTTGCATTTACCCCCACCGGAGGCTTCAGCTGATTCACTCCAAGTCTTCAAGCTGGAGGTAGAATCATTGATCAATGCCCTCAGCCTGACAGCAGATACAAACGGGGCTGAGTGGGTCTTGAAAATAATTGTCCAGGAGAAAATACCTAGGGACATATTGAGACAAATGAGTGCTCATTACAATAAAAGTATCTTATCCATGAATGAAATATCTGAAGGTTTAAAGTCAGTAGTTCATCAATTACGAACACATGACAAATTAAAACCACCAAGTAAACCCTCAGAAACCAATAATAGTAAACCACAGAGTACCAAAGGTACTCCAAATCAATCTAGACAATATAATTCAACACCAAAGTGGAACAGTAGCAGTGTGGGCGTATATGCAGTGGGACCCTCCAAGCCTATAGTTACTGTGTCACCCAAGAACGTGACACCAAAGGGTACTGGAAGCTATGGAACATGTTTGTTCTGCAAAGAGAAACATTCAATGTACCACTGCTCTAATTATCCTGATAGTGACGCCCGTGTTGAGCGACTCAAAGATTTGCAACATTGCACGAGGTGCCTCAGGAAACATAACATCAACGACTGTGATACCCAATTACACACCTGTAATAGGTGTAACAAAGGTCAGCACCATGCAGCATTGTGCAGAGACACCAAAACAACGTCTCCAAACCCCAAGGTGGAAGATAGCATTCCCACCACAGTACAGTACTGCAAGGTGCAACAAACAAAGAGTGTCCAATCGGCAAAGTCTAAAGGTAATACGACTTTGCCTACTGCCCAAATTACCATCCTGAATAAGAGGGCCAAGGTCCATACCCGTGGGTTGTTTGACCAAGGATCCCAGAGAACATATATCACTAAAAAGCTGGCAGATGAACTACAATTAAGGCCTGTAGCCCAGATGTCATTCAACATCTCAGGGTTTGTAACAGATGCAGGACCTCAAGTCTACCAGGTGGTACAACCATCAGTACGTTTAGGCAGGTACATCTGTCGAGTACAAGCCATTGTGGTGGACAAAATACCAGTAGACCTACAAGTACAAGGTCTGAGAGCAACAGCCAAATTCCTGAGAAATAGAGGAATAAAATTGGCAGATAATATTAAGTCTGATCACCTCACCGACTTCGGTCTCCTTGTAGGGACAGACTATTGTCATCGATTCATTGGTAGCCCTACTAAATATCAGGGTATAACCATGTTAAACTCTGCAGGAGGTAAATTACTCTCAGGCCCAGTATCAAGCCTGAGGAGACCTATGCCTGCAGATAAACAATACCAGTAGAAATCTAAATTTGTCAGCTGATTATATTTCTCCAGTAGCATTATACTAAGGAGATTACAGCTGACTATACCAACAGAGGTTGATGTTAGTATCATCATTTAAAGCTGGAGATGAGTTCATGAGGCCTCAGTGGCAAATCAGTGAACAGTAGCCTAAAACAGCTACAAGTCACTGCGACCAATGTCACTGAACCCACTGCAATCTCAGAACCATACTTTACTTTAATGATGAGCTATTCAATCTTCTGAATCAATTAACTAAATTAAACCCCAATAAATCTGATGACTGATTTGATACATTTATTATTTAATCAAGATGTATTCCATGGGCCTCAGTGTTTATATATCAGTGACCAGTTACCTGAAGAAACTTCAAGTTATATCTATGTCACTGATCTCACTGCAGTTCCTGAATCATACTTGACTGTAGTACTTGATCACATTCAGTCTTCTGGGTTAAATAATATGTAATAAGGCTTGAATATTAGCCTTTCAAGAGTTGACAGGGAAATGAAATCGCATTAGACTTCTAACCCCTGCAACTCTAGTACGGGACATCCGTCCTGTACGAACAGACACACAAATGTGTGATTACTAACTACTAACATCAAATTAATGTAATAATTCGAAGGAGGAGTATCGGTGTTCGTCTGTTCTAAACAGGACTTCGACCCGTGAGCAGCCCCCTGGGGAATTATGTCGGAAAATCCGACACCATATAATATATCATACAGATAATAGCTGCTGTATTACCAACAAGTTACCCATAGAAAACGTAACTTGTAGTGGAATTACCGTCTAAAGAAAACGGGATATCATCACCACATACCATTATAAATTGACCAGCTATTCTGCTGGGAATTATTCTTAAATACATTAGTCTTTGGACTTTACCATCACAAAACATCTCATATAAATTAACTTAATTATCAATATTAAAGTAGAGTAAATGTGACCCTTCTATCACTTTCTGAAATCTGGACAAAGTAGGCCAGGCGTCAGAGTGAGGAAGGAGGGCGGCCATTGTTGTGTCACCTCCGAGACGTGTGGAGCAAATTTGGCTCCTATCATTCTGGACAATGTCGGCCAGACGTCAATAGAATGGAGTGTTAGATGCAGCCATTGTTTATATTGAGACCAGAGGCTCACACGGGAGCAAATTCGGCTCCTGTTAAATTTACTTGGACGTAGTGTTATGGAACCCAAAGGTGTACCATTGTCAACACGCTGTCTACAAATTCAAGTTAAGTGTCTATCCGAAACCCGTTTATCATTCATTTATGGCCATTAATGTCAGGATATAGGGTTAGCCGGTTAGATCGCGAAATCGCCTCAAACTAAAGGTAATTAAGCCAGGTCTTTAATGTTCCATGTACTGTATAGTGTTTTCTCTGATATAGCTTGTCATATATAGGATTCTGGCTTCACAGCTAGCGCACTTTTGACAGGTCAAGACGAGGATGCAAGATTATGTGCACCAGTTACTGGGTGATATGGAAGCTACCTCAAAGAGGATAATTTGGTGTCTACACCCTAGTTATACCTGGTGGACTAACCTGCTGTACTATAAGATAAGGAACCTCTTCAATGTATGTAGTTACTGTAGTTTGATTGGCTGCATATATATAAACTAATAAACCCCCCTTAATGTGTAGAGGATCGATTTGTGAGATTGAGATTATTGCAGAAATACAGTCCACTTATCATTATACAAATTGCTATCGAAGTATATAAATTAACGTAAATATAAATTCATATAAGTTAAATAAATATAAATCTCACAGGTCGGTTCCCACAGCTCCCATGACTGCTGGGAGACACAGGTGTACTATTCGCAACAGATGGGCAACCTCAGTATTCAAATGGTGACACAAAATGTAAATCATCATATAATGACAGCTTGCACTAAATGTTTACATCATGGTGATGTCCACACTTTGAAAGTTATTGAATATAGGAAAGGTGTGAAGCATAAGTTAGTGTTTTCTGGATTTAATTTTCCTAAGGCAACCAAATCAGTGTCTATCCAATAGAGTGAAGGCTTTCTGATTCAGACCTCGGTAACATGGATCTCTGGTCCTCATCCAAAATTGCTGTCAAACTTGACTGTGTCTTGATTAGGACACATTAAGAATTATGGAGCATAGCAGCAAACAATGAAGTAAAGGAATACCCAGAAAAGTAAAAAATACAGCAGCAGACATGGAGGGGAGTGAAAGAAACTTCCCTGAACAAGACCTGCAGGGGAATCACTGGCACCCAACCTGGAACACACAGGAAGCACCGGCTGAACAAATCCCTAACACCATTCAGTGCCATATTACTACGTGCTATCAGTCGTGGAGTTCTTATTGGCCTACCGGGGACAACAAACCAGAACCTGGGCCTCCCTGTGTGTGTAGGCACTCAGAAAGTCTGCGAAAGAAATCGGACCACTGCATGGTTAAAACCGTAATATCTTTCTTTATCAGAACTTTTTAATGCTTTTTCACAATCTGTAGGTTATTTGTGGTCTATTTTCCCCTATTCCACATTTCATAACATGGCATTAATTCACATTAAATTCCATTTCCCTAGTGGTGCTCCATATACTTATTTTGTCCAGGTCTTCTTAAAGGGTATGACAATCGTCTAGGTTTTTTATCTTCTCTAGTATCTTATCATCATCAGCAAACATGTTCATATAACTCTGCATTCAATCTGGTAGATCTTTTATGTAGACAATGAACATTACCGGTTCAAGAACTGAACCCTGTGGTACTCCACCCGTGACATTTGAGTGGAGATGCATTGAGCATATACAGCTCCAAGCACACTGAAGATCTGGCTCACACTACACCATAGTGCAAGGAAAAGCCATCAAGGGCAAACACCACACCACTTGGCTGTATAAACAGAACACCAGAGCCAGTACGGAAGATAGGTAACCTGGTAACCACTGAGTCAGTACTAGAACTGAGCCTGGGGATACCTGCTAGCAGTCAGCTACCTCCCCCTCCCCCCAAATGAGTGATGCAGGTGGGACGAACAAGCTCATGCTAGGTCTGAGGTATCATATGTTTACATACTTGGGAAAGTTCTTTTGGCCACTTTGAGGCTTCGGTCCCTTTTGAATCTAGCCATTTGTTTTGAATTGCTGTTTTTCTGTATGCCTTCCCTGGTGTGCTTGTGAGAATAAATGTCACCACTCTGTGTCTTTGTGAAGGGGCTGGGTTCTGACTCTGATCCCCAGTAGGCCTCCAGAAGTCTACAGCTGACATGACCTAGTAGATGGTAACCATCTCAGCTTCAGGGAGCCAAAGGGGGCTCTCCCCCAGAAAATACTAAGCAAAACCTATAATAATTTAAAAGTATTTGATTATATACTCACTGACTTGTTAGCTGACAAACTAGACCTGACTTTTGGCTTGCATACAAAACTGGCTGCTCAATAACACTGTAGTTTTGTAGTGGCAGAAACTATTCAGTACTGTACTACAACTCACAAGATGGTTGTGCTCTGCTTTTTGATGCATCCAAAGCTTTTAACAAAGTTGAACACACACCAAACTTTTTTGAGATTTACTTAGCAGAAAAATATGCCTGGTCATCACTAAATATCTATATATTTCTTATCAGGTATGCAAATTAGCTGTGAAATAAAGTAATATCCTCTCTGAATATTTCTCAATAGAAAATGGGTCCAAGCAACGTGCCATTTTTAGTCCTATATTATTTGCCATCTACCTTGATCTATTGTTGAAAGAGTTAAGAACCAGTTGAGCTGGCTGCTACATAGTCAGTACCAAGGCCAATTAGAAAATCCGTAGGAGCCAGGATGAGGGTTTGAACCTATGTGGTTGGTGTTCCCACGCACACGCTTCTAGCGACTAGACCACGACATGGTATAAGGATTGTAACCTGGGGTTCTTCTGAACATACAAGGATTTCCTGAGGTTTCAATTGAAGCCAGAACAAGATTTTCACACAATCCACCATGCACTCTGGCTCTGTCAAGGAAAATCCTTGTATGATCAGAAGAACTGCAGGTTGCAATCCTTATACCATGTCGTGATCTAGTTGCTAGAAGCGTGAGCATAGGAACACCCACCACATAGGTTCAAACCTTCATTACTGCTCCTGCAGATTTTCTCATTGATGCAGTCATGTTAGTGTTATTATTCTCTGTGTATTAAAGCCAATGTTTTCTGTTGTGCTGACGATTAAGTTCTACTCACACCAACCGAAGATGGCATTGAAACCTTGATAGAAACATGTGAATGATGTATGTGTAGTGCAAAATACACCATAATGTTCAATCCTGCCAAATGTGTTTTAGTTCGTTTTAACTCGCTGGAGTCATTTTATAACATTCACTATCAACATCAGAGGCCCGAGACTGTTCAACACGCTTCCACTACACATAAGGGCCATAACTGGTCTTCCCCTCGCAGTGTTCAAGAGAACTTGACAAGCACCTCCAAAGGATACATGATCAACTAGGCTGTGACTCTTATGTCAGGCTGCGAGCAGCCGCATCCAACAGACTGGTCGACCATTCCAGCAATGAGGACGCCTGGTCAACGACCAGAGTGAATTTGGTCATCTTTATACTTGGTCAAAAGTAATGTTATTTAACAATGTCTAAGCTTGTACACCGATCTTGGTAAGTTAATTGCGAATGTTGGAAATGTTAAAGACAATCTTGGGTGTCCATCATCACACTCATTGCAATCTCATATCAGGCCCAATGCCCACACCTACACTTGAAGAAATAATTCACAAATGAATGATAGCATTTTGTCCGAAGGGAATTACCAATCCAGCAAACTCAATCAATCATCCTTTTTCAGGCACTCGCTTATCACTGGCCACTTCAACTTTGTTCAGAAATATATACTTAATTGTCAGGAAACACAGCTTAAGAATGAATGATATATAATGATATAGGTGTACAAGATGCAATAAAATGACTAGTCAACGGAGAAAGCACACACACTCACAGCTGGATATTTGGAATTTTGAAGGAACTATTGTCATGAAGAGATGGTTTACTCACAGGCATTTTGAGTTTTTATTGAAGTCAGATCTATGTTGCATGAACTGTGTGTTTGGAGTGATTTTGATCTGTGATAGCCTTTGAATCTATTGACAGAGCTGAGGGTGTGAATTTATTTGGCATAAATTCATTGAATGAGTAGTGTATATATTAGTTCTTTAAATTGTATTCTCATCGTCCTATTTTTGTAATGTAAAGTATGGAAATATTTGTAATTGCTCTAATGGTAAAGCTGAACTTATATTATCCAACATATATCACCTTTCAAATTGTAAGCTAAATGTTACTCACTTTAAGGCAAACGGTAAAGTTTGATTTAGACTGATGTACAACTGTTTAGTTCAGCCATTATTGTAACAATTTGTGTAAGAAGTTACAGAAATGGTTTTTAATTCAGAATTTTACAACTGAAATTATTTTAAAATCATTGATAAATATAATTTTTTAAATCTAAAATTAAATTTTTGAGTATAGAGTTTATAATTACAGATATTACATGTTGTTTTATAATTATGGCCTTCTCTTAGGTAACTAATTACTGTAACTGTAAATTTGTGTAAACTTACCCAACTATAAATGTACAAAACAAACATTTTTTTTTTTTTTTGAGATATATACAAGAGTTGTTACATTCTTGTACAGCCACTAGTACGCATAGCGTTTCGGGCAGGTCCCTGGAATACGATCCCCGCCGCGAAGAATCGTTTTTTCATCCAAGTACACATTTTACTGTTGCGTTAAACAGAGGCTACAGTTAAGGAATTGCACCCAGTAAATCCTCCCTGGCCAGGATACGAACCCATGACATAGCGCTCGCGGAACGCCAGGCGAGTGTCTTACCACTACACCACGGAGACTGTATTTATGAATAAATAAAGGTGGGTTCTTTGATAATGACCACAGGAAAATATTGGTTTATTTCAATGCGAATTTGAAAAATAGTGCAGTCACAATAATGAAAATTTATATACTGTACTATACTTTATAACGCAGTATTTAATTTAAAGATACATAAATTTCAAATATGAATAAAATATATCTAATCATCATTGTAGCTATATATAAAAGTGGCTCTAGTGTGAAGTGTTGTGTGATAACAAGTACAGTGTGACTAGTGAGGCCTTCCCAGGAACCATCTCCTGGGCTACCTTACCTTGAGGTTACCTCAAGGTGTTTTCGGGGCTTAGCGTCTCCGCGGCCCGGTCGTCGACGAGGCATCCTCATTGCTGGAATGGTCGACCAGGCTGTTGGATGCGGCTGCTCGCAGCCTGACATACAAGTCACAGCCAAGTTGATCAGGTATCCTTTGAAGGTGCTTGTCAAGTTCTCTTGAACACTGCGAGGGGAAGACCAGTTATGGCCCTTATGTGTAGTGGAAGCGTGTTGAACAGTCTCGGGCCTCTGATGTTGATAGTTCTCTCTCTCGGGGTACCTATTGCACCTCTGCTTTTCAACGGGGGTATTCTGCACATCCTGCCATGCCTCCTGGTCTCATGTGGTGTTATTTCTGTGTGCAGGTTTGGGACCAGCCCTTCTACTATTTTCCACATGTAAATTATTATGTATCTCTCCCTCCTGCGCACAAGAGAATACAGATTTAGGCATTTCAGCCAGTTCCAATAGTTTAGATGTTTTACCGAGTGGATTCTAGCAGTAAAGGATCTCTGTACGCTCTCCAGATTTGCAATTTCTCCACCTTGGAAAGGGGCTGTCATTGTGTAGCAGTATTCCACTCTGGAAAGCATTAGCATCTTAACCACTTAACTGCGCCAACCAAGTATTCTTGGTTGGCGGGAAACTGCGCCAACCAAGAAAACTCTTTTTTATTTTTCCGTACCCAGTCTAAATGTGTGCGAGGTTGATTGTGTACGAAATGGACTCTTAGGACCTCCAGTGAGAGGCAGCCATCTTGGAAAAAATTCCCAGAATGCCCTAGGACTGCTGGCTGGGTTAGTACCGAGTGAGCAACCATGAGTGGCGCACGCGCCTCTGGCTCCTAAACACCTGTCTGACGCGGTGTTGAAAGATAACGCTCTGTCGGTAAAATTCAAACCTTATTGTTTGAAGAACATAAGGGTCATAATATTGGTGAAGCTAGGCACAATAAGGACCTAACACAAAGGTCGGATGCATGTGATACAGCACCTATGAGGACGATACAGCGAGCGTATCCAGTTGTAGCTCTGAGCATCACCCCTTGCAATCCTATGCTATCTCCAATTTATTTAGATGATACATAAATGAATCGGTTTCTGCATTCAATGATGATGCATCTGATACAAGTAGCATAGATGAACAGTGTTAGCGGCTTCCATGGTGGTGTTTTCCATAGATATTGTCAAGAATACCTGCATCTTTTCCTGATTGATGGACACTCTTTGAGGCAAACTGAATCTCTTCCTGTGTGGGACCATACAAAGCGATCTTTTCAAGACTACCTTACAAATTGATCTTTTCCTATAATCTTTTCAAAACTACCTTATGCTTTACAAGCTTGGCTACATACAACCTACAAGTACTAAAGCCAAAGGTGTACAGGAGTGCGTTACTTGCAAGCACACAGAATGAAGAAACAGGAAGCAAAAATTTATCTGTACCCGGTGCAACGAGAGCGAAGTCGCTCTGTGTACCATGGACTACTTCGTTGATTATTACTCACTTCTGAAGTACTGTGTAATACAGTGTGTTACTGTGTAAATAGTGTGTGAAACTGTACATATTGTAATTTTATTGAATTTTTAACTAGTAATATTGTGACAATAAACATTTATTGTGGACACATTACTGACACATGTATCACAGTTCCATGGAACATTATGAACGTTCTACTGTATACATATTGTAAAGGACACAAATATGCATCATATACGATAAAAAAAACATAAAACCGCATTGGAAATAAATAGAACATATAATTGAAAATATATTTGTGGCAACATCCGGTGCTTAACCCTTAACATGCTCGGGGTTTAATATCCTGTCATCCCCACAGGCGCATGTCATTTTGAAAAAAAAAAAAATTATTTTTTCTTTCTAACCTGTTAATTTGTGTTCACTGATCACGGGAAAAATAATAAAAAAATCGTAAGTGGCATATATTGCCCGCTATAGGGCGGGGAAGTCTGGCAAATTATAGGCGCTGACTCAGCGGGCGTCCCAGGCGGTCTGTTGCTCGCAAGCTGTCAGGCCAGAGTTGCCACAAAGAGATAATTACCGAATTATTTCAATGTCTCTGATTGATTTTTCATACTTTTTTTTGCTGTAATATTATTCAATAGTGTGTAGTTTGATATATTTATATAATAAAATGAGTGAATCGTTGGTGTACTCAAAAATATGGTGTGCATATTGTTGATTCAATTATGTTCATCAATCAGTGAACAAATACTTTGTCGGTTATTACACTATAAGCACAGGTTATATATAAGTATTTGCATGTTTTGTTCACTATAACGAACCACTAAGTAGCTATTATGAGTCAAAAAGTAACGAGGAGTGACCGCCGTGTACCAGCCAGCCACTCCTGCCCTCCCTCCAGTCATCTGACTCACCCTCATTCTCCTCCCACAATAATGTTTTTGCTATAATTCACTATATACAGACATTATATATAAGTATCTACATGTTTTGTTCACCATAACTGTACATCTAAGCTTGTATGGTGAGTAAAGGCACAGAGATGTGGCTACTCACACAGTCAGCTGATCGGCGGCCGCCCTCAAGGTCAGACGCACTAATATTTCTCCTCCAACAATACTGTGTAGTGTTATTATGCTATATATCTTATATACAGACGTTATATATAAGTATCTACATGTTTTGTTCACCATAACTGTACATCTAAGCTTGTATGGTGAGTAAAGGCACAGAGATGTGGCTACTCACACAGTCAGCTGATCGGCGACCGCCCTCAAGGCCAGACGCACTAATATTTCTCCTCCAACAATACTGTGTGGTGTTATTACGCTATATACACAGATTATATATAAATATCTACCTGTTTTATTCATCATACTTGTACAAATAAACTGGTATGGTGCCCAAAGACCATCGTGGTAACCAGTAAACAACACCGTCGTCTGCACGGTGGCGTCGTACAGACGACGCCACCGCCCTCACCAAAATGGCGGCTCCAAACCTTCTCTTGCTGTTTATACCCTCTATACGCATGTTATATATAAGTATCTACATTTGTGTTCACCATAGCGAACCACTAAGCTGGTATGGTGAGTGCAGTCAATAAAAGGTGGCCACACACAGTCAAAAGACATCGCCACCACCCTCCCTCCCACAGTATTACACCTCCTTCCATGGTGCACAGCGCTAAATATCACCACAATCCTGCTATTATCAGAACCCTGGTCAGTTTTATCACAGTCAGGGGTCTTCTGTAATAATATCATCACTACATAATAGCATGAACAAGTATAATTTGGCATTTTTAGGCGATGCTGTGGTCACAAGCTGAACAGCAGTGCTGTTAGCTCATGCTGCGTGCGTCAAGCTTGGTTGCTCACTCAATACTGAGGCCAATAAGACCCGGGAGTTTGGCCCACGATTTTTTTTTTAAATGGCGTCTGTTTACAAGAGCCCTGATGAAGGTGTGGTGAACCCCGTGTATCCGCGGGCTGTTTAAATCTTGCGAAGTACTCCAACACATCATATGATGTGATGCACAGTTTACTGGAACAACGTCCAGCACGTCATATGACGTGATGCGCACTTTAAGGGTTAAATGGCCTGCGCGACCGTGTCTGGGCGAGTCATGCACGGGCGACCAGGCCCTAATGACGTCACAGCGCACCTTGTCCACGTCACCACAGCCAAAGTAAGTGGAATTTGGTATTTATTTTTACATAGATATGTTCAGGGAAGGGAATTTATCATTTAACAAAGAAAAAAGATTTTTTGGGGGGAACACTTTATTTCATGCGCACAGGGGGGAATTTCACAATAAACTTGGCACAGCACGGTGGTTAAAGAGTATCATCACTGGTATAGCATCTCTAGTTTGAAAAGTTCTTGTAATCCAACCTGTCATTTTTTACAGTTTTTTTTATAGGTGTACACATTTTGGTACAGCTCTGCACATTTTATTTTTGAGATATTGCTCAATTGCTCATCGATAGTTGAAATGCCTAATATCTACTACACATCCCATTCACAACAGAATTCCCCATGTAGCATCACTAATGTGTGTTGAGAATTTTAAGCCAATAAACAAAGTCATTTTCCAGGTGTAGATTATTCCTTCCAGGGATTACCAGATTTGTCAGTAAATAAAAAAGCATCAGTTATAAAGCTGCTCACCTGAGGGAGGTAAACAATCTGATCACCACCAGCATTTGCAGTTGGTGGATAGTCTGTTTCTTTTATCACATTCACAACAGTTGTGGCATTTCCTTCTAGGCCCTCCTTATCCTTTACTCGCAACCTTTAAATAAAATATAAATAACAATTACATAAACAAAAAGTCATTTATAATGTATTAATGACAAATATTATTAGAGTAAATAATTACCACAACATAAACAAAACATTAATTGTAATGAAACGCCCATTTCTGGGATACACTCCGGTAGCTTCCCTCATCTTACGTCACTGACACACATACAGGTCACAACATGACAGGCTTTCATTGACAATCTCAAAATACAGCAGACAGTTATTGTTCCCATCCATGTGCAAGGATTCTTTTGATGATCAAAGATTCAATTAAAACATACTATCAAGATGAACCACTTGAAAACACAAGAAATAATAAACTTCTTTCAACAGATGTTTGGAAATATCAAAGAGCCAAGACACTCTTGAAATACTTAATCCCCCACTAATTTAACTACCCCCAACCACCACCAGGTAGCCGGCTAAGCAACCCATGAGTCGGGAGGAGGAAGTTGCCACACATCTGAACCCAGTGCATCTACAGAAGTTAAACCCAGAAAGAGGAGGGTTTCATTACACTCAAAAACCTCATTTATGGACTTGCCCTCCTTGGCCCCTGAACTATAACTACACGACGTACAATAAAAAACCAGTGTTGAACATAATGAAATGCCATTTTCTGGGCGAAACCCGGAGGCTTCCTCGAAGGTATCCAGGTCAATATGTAACTATTAGCTTTCTGGCATCAGTCAAAGTGCATGGAGTTCTTGTCTACCAGGGACCACGAACCAGAACCTGGCCCCCCTCAGAGAGGTGCGAGGAGCAATGGCCTAATGCAAACCCCCGTGTGGTTCGGAGCATTCTATGTCTGTCATCGACCAGATCTGGCACCCAGAAAGATAGGCGCCCCAAAACAAACCCCTATTCTGGTGAAAATATTACTACCAAAAGCCGAACGAGTGGACAGAACTCCCAAACGAAAATTAGCAAACGAGCATTACGTCATTACGTTGCCGTGCCGCTGTCTGCGCTATACCCCCTCTCCCTGGGAGGGGGAAGGGGGAGTCCCAGACCTTTGTTCCAGTGATCCAACCAGCAGTTCTTAGGCTGGATGTCAGAAACATGCAAAAACACTGCCAACCGGAGGGAGGGAGAGAGGGGAGGGAGGGGGGAGGGAGGGATGCCAGCTTCCGAGTCTCACCCAGAAAATGGCCTTTCATTGCACTCAACGCTGGTTTTTTTGGGGAAGCATTGTCGGTTCCCCGGAGCTAACTACCCAAAGACAAGGAAAAACACAGGGATTTACCCGAGAGGCGGCTAGTCCTCACTCCTCAACGTGAAGTCGAGACAACTGGCTGCAACCGCCGACCCAATGCAACGCAGGCCCTACCAGGCCAGGGACATTGACAAAGTAGCGAGTGGCCAGGACCCTGTTAGACCTCTAAAAACCCCATGCCCGAATGTCAACCCAAGACATGTCACCAAAAACGGCAGCCAAAGCAGCAAACTTAGGAACGTCGTGGGCACGGGGATAGACCACAGGTTAGCTAGATTTAATAGCCATGCAGTCGGGAAAGGGTGCCACATATACTGGGAGACGCCTCGACCACGCTGACGCATAGAGATCCACTTCCGGAGGCTCATGTTACAAAATCTAGTACGCACAGCTCGTGTATCAATGGGCAGTGATAAAATAGCCTAGGGTAAGTTCACTGCTTTTAAAGTAATACATCAGAGTGCCCCTATGTTAGCACAAACAAGTATAATAATAAGATAAAGATAAGTAAACATGCATATATAAAATATATATAATATATGTATAATTCAAAATTATATGCAAGTTTTCAATATAACAACACATGTATTCACATAAATATCACTAAGACAATAATGGCTTAATCTAAATGGAAATCTCAGATTAATTAATCTACCCTACAGAAAACTAAACAGCACACACAGACTTAACGTAAAAGATGTTTCCCAGACTGAGGTCTCAACGCTACTAACTTGCTCACGAGGCGCACATCCAAAACATATCCCCCCTCCCCTCCAGCCATCCTAGACAAGGGGATGGCGAACGAGTACTTTTACATACAAATTAATTAATGAGAAAAGTAATCATTCTCACACAGACATAAACTAAAAATAAATATATTCTGCAACATGCAACTGACATTAATCAAAGTACTTGTTTGATCAAAGGTAAATTATAAAAGTATGAATAATATAAGAGGTGACATCTGGCAACTCAACAAGTGAACACGTACATTTATTCTGATCCAAACTGACCGATCACAGACAGGTATGAATCAGGTGAATACAGAAAGCCCGCTCCTTTCCCAAATATGTTGCCATGTCCTATCAACATTATAATAAAGCTAATAAATATACATGAACAATATTATATTTCACAATTTATCAATACTGTACATGAAATATTGTGAGTATCCATAACTAGGGATATGTAACAGCCCGAACATCTAGCAGAGCTAACCAAACAAGCTTGCGTCGACCGTCCATTCTGTGGACAGGGCAATGAACTGAGAAAGGCCATCCGGCAGGACATTGGACACCCCCAGAACATGAACCGCCAGGAGAGCCAAACCCCAAGAACTCAATAGATGAGTCACCCGAAGCGACCAACCCCAAAGAACTAAGGACTTCATGGAATCCCCTCGGTTTAGGCAATGAACCACCTGGGAACAGTCTGAATGGAGCCGGATTGTCGATCCACAAGTGACCCAAACCCTCCAGAGCGATATATACACACAGCCGCGAACTCCCACACCGTGCTGTGAGCCCGATGGAAGGACGGATCCCCACCGTCCCTGGCCGGCTTGGTGAGCACTGGTCACAAAACCCCAGCCAAGAGACGACGAGTCCATGAACACATCGAGCGAGGGCTCAGGTAGGCACCAAGGCACTGAACTCCAAAAAACACAAAGAGGAAGCCGGTGATGCAGCAGCCGACGCAAGGCACCCGGAGGCATAACCCAGCGATCACGAGAGAAGCAAAAGGGACGTCCCCGAAGGAACCAGAAGAGCCGACAAAGCCAAACTCGACCCGGCAGGTAAACCAACATCGCAAAGTTCAGGCTTCCGAACTGCCTCTCGAGCAGCCGCCAGGTGACCTGGGAGACCCCCCCCAGAAACAAGTGCATGCGAAACCGCAGTCGAAGGAGTGACTTCGGAGGGAGAGACAAGGAAGCAGTACGAGAGTCCTTCACAAGACCCAGCCAGGTCCAAACCTTGGAGGGAACCAGATGGGACTTCCGCCAGTTCACCAGGAACCCAAACCCAGTTAGCTTGGAAAGTACCAAACTCCTGGCGAGCAGATACGCAGAACGATCTGGACCCAAAACCAGACAGTCGTCGAGATAGGCCAACACCAGAACACCTAAGAGACGCAGACGGGCCACCTCGACCCGGGTAAGGCGTGTGAACACGCGAGGTGCCAGGTTCAGCCAGAACGGGAGACAACCTAAGCTCTAACTCTGATACCCCACAACAAAACCGAGCCAGTCCCTGAACACCAAATGAATCGGGATGTGCCAATAAGCGTTCTTATGGTCCGGCGACACCTTCCAAGCACCCACCTCCAACAGAAGCCGAACCTGGGACGGAGTGGTCATCCGCAAGGAGGGGCAAAAAACCAGCGTTGATTGTAATGAAACACCATTTTCTGGGTGAATCCTGGAGGCTCCCCGGAGCTCACTAGGCTGATATGCTAATGTCAGACTTTGTCATCAGTCATGTGTATGGAGTTCTTATGGGCCTACCGGGAACCACAAGCCAGAACCTGGCCCCCCTCTAGAGAGGCAAGGAGAGCAATGGCCTATAGAAACCCCTGTGTAATTGGAAGCATTCTATGTCTGCCATTGCCCGGGTTAGGCACCCAGAAAGGTAGGCGTCCTAAATCAAACCCCCTATTCTGATGAAAATTGCAAACAAAAGCCGAACAAGTGGATAGAACTCTATAAAGTAAAATGAGGAAACTAGTATGACGTCACTCGTCGTCGCGCCGCTGTCTGCGTAGTCCCCCCTTTCCCGGAAGGGGGAAAGGGTAGCCCCAGACCTACCGCGCTACCGTAGCCCCAGACCTACCGATCAACACCCTAGTTCTGAGATTGGATGTCAAAACACGCGAAAAAAACGAGGGAGGGATGCCGGGGAGCCTCTGGGACTCTCCCAGAAAATGGCGTTTCATTACATTCAACGCTGGTTTTCTGGGGGGAACTCCTACGGCTCCTCGGAGTTAACTACCAACAGATGAAAGATAAGGGACTTACCCAGGAGGCGGTTGCTGCTCACTCCTCAATCCGAAGTCGAGACAACTGGCTGCATCCGTCGACCCAAAGCGACAAGCACGACTGGGCCCAGGAATGTTTACAAGGTAACGAGCAGCCAGGACCCTGTTCGACTGCCAAAATCCCCGAGCCCGAACGTCAGCCCAGGACATATTGCCAAAGACGGTGGCAAGAGCCGCGATATTGCAGACATCATGTGCATGGGAATAGACCGCAGACTTGCTAGTCATAATAACCCTGCGGACGATCTGGGAGACCCGCACCCTCGAACAGGGAAGAAGGGAAACCGGATCAACCCAAAGCGCGTCCACGGACACAGAAGCCGTGGCGCGCAAATAACGGTGGAGAGCCGCAACCGGACACAAAACATGATTGCCCCCCGGCTGACCCAACCAAGCATCAACAACCCAGGGACCCCTCCAGAACGCAGCAGTCTCATTCTTCGGCAGAAAAGAAGGAGAAGGCTGCAGACGAACAAACCGATCACCCCGACGGAAGGAGCAGAAACCTCTGTGCCGGAGGAGAGCATGAAGCTCACCAACCCGACCCCCAGAGGCCAATGCCAAAAGGAAGAGAGTCTTCGAAAAAAAATTTGGAACCAGAGGGCCACAACAAACCGAGGAGAAGAAAGAAAAGAGAGCACTCTGTCCAAAGACAAGGACAGCTCAGGCGGAGGATGAGCAGGCCTGAGGTGAAACAACGCCCGAGACAGCTTGCGAAACGGCGCAGACGTGACATCAATACTGAAAGGAAGCTGAAGCGGCTCTGCCAGCACTGCACGATATGAGGCGACAGTGATAGGCATAAGGAGACGGTTCTGGAACAACCGAGAGACCACCCTAACAGAAAGCGAAGTACAATGAAGAAGACATAAGAAGAACCAGAAGGACCGCCAGGAAACTTCATACTGCAGCCGAGACGAAGCCCGCAGGTGGGACACTAATAAGGAAGCCACCTGATCACCATAGAGATGATGATAAACTCGAGTAAAAAATACCATACGCAAAGACTCAAGGAGAAGATCGAACCATCCACGTGACGTACCGGTCCAATCTGCTGGAAGAGGCGGAGCCGCGGAAAAATCTCCGGGTTCGGACACCGAGCAAGCAGTGCCTGAAACCACGGCTGGGCCGGCCACCAAGGAGCCAAGAGGCCAACTTTCCCAAGGTAAGTCTCCAAGTGAGTCAGGACCTGGAGCAACAGCTGAAGAGGGGGGAAAAAAGGTACAGGAAACCCAACCTCGACCAGTTCTGCCGAAAGGAGTTGACCCCAACGGCGAGGCCATCGGGAAAGGGCGCCACATACAGGGGAAGGTGCCGCGACCACGCCAACGCGAAGAGGTCCACCTCGGGGTGTTGAAACATCTGGCAAAGCCAAAGGAAGGAGTCGGCGTTGACCATCCATTCCGTGGAGAGGGGAACGAAACGAGACAGGCTGTCGGGCAAGAGGTTGGACACTCCCCGCACGTGAACTGCCAGGAGAGCCAAACCCCGTGAACTCAGCAGACGAGTCACCCGAAGCGACTAGCACCAAAGAGCCAAGGACCGCATCGAACCCCCCAGTTCAGACAATGAACCACCGGGAGCAGTCTGAATGGAGCCGGATCGTCGACTTGCAGGCAATTCGAATCCTCCGAAGAGCAAACCACACCGCTGCGAACTCCTGCACAGTGCTGTGAGCTCGACAGAAGGACAGACCCCACCGACCCTGGCCGGACTGATGAGCACTGGTCACAAAGGCCAAGCCGAAAGATGACGCGTCCGTGAACACATCGAGCGAGTGCTCGGGTTGGCGCCAACCCTGGAAACACAAACCGAAACTGTCTCCATTTTCCGCTTGTTACAACTTGTAATAAAGTTGTTACATCTTGGCTTAACGTGTTTATGACGTATTAGAACGTTGTTACAACTTGATATATTGGTTGTTATAACTGGTTAGGTGTTAAAACTTGTTCGAACGTTATAGCAACGTTGTAGTTTCGGTGTGTGTTTGGCGGGAAGGCACTGAACCCCAAAAAACCTGAAGTAGTAGCCGGTGACACAGCAACCGACGCAAAGCCCCCGGGGTACGAACCCAGTGATCGCAAGAGGCGGAAGGGACGTCCCCGAAGGACGAACCAGAACAGCCAATGAAGCCAAACCCGACCCGGCGGGTAGACCAGCATTGCGAAGTTCAGGCTCCTGCACAGACCCTCGAGGAACCGCCAGGTGACCCGGGAGCCCCCAGAAACAGGCACAAGCTGGACTGCAGCCGCAGAAGACACTCTGGAGGAAGAGACAAGGAAGTGGTCCAAGAGTCCCACACAAGGCCCAGCCAGGTCCGAACGTGGGAGGGAACCAGATGAGACTTCCGCCAGTTCGCCAAGAACCCGAACCTGGCGAGCTGAGAAAGAACCAGATCCCTGGCTAGCAGACAAGCAGACTGGCTGGGAGCCCAAACCAGCCAGTTGTCGAGGTAGGCCAACACCCGAACACCTAACAGACGCAGACAGGTCACCATGACCCGCGTGAGGAGCGTGAAAATGCAAGGCGCCAGATTCAAACCGAACGGAAGACAATGAAAGCGATAAGCACAAAGTCCCACAACAAAACCGAACCAGTCCCTGAACCCCGGATGAATCGGGACGTGCCAATAAACATTCCGTAGGTCCAGGGATACCATCCAAGTGCCCGGCTCCAACAGGAATCGAACCTGAGACAGCGTGGTCATCCGAAAAAAAGGGCCTATGAACCCAGGGGTTCAGTCGGGACAAGTCCAGAATGGACCGTAGGTCCGTGCAGTCCCGTTTCGGAACTGGAAACAGATGGAAAACCCATCTGAGGGACGTCGTCGTTTCGACCACGCCCAAGCAAACCCACTCCAAGATGACCTGACAGAGTGCAGGGGAAGAAGCCTGCCCCGCCAGCCCTGAATCCCCCGCAGGGGAAAGGGGCCACCCAACGCCACCAGAGGCAGTGCGAAATGACCCGAAACGCTCACAAATCGTGGGACCAGGCGTGAGCGAACAGCGCTAGCCTCCGCCCATCACCCCGTCAATGGGGCGAACCGCAAAAGGGCCGGCGCCCCTTACGAGACCCAGAACCTCGCACAGAGCGAACACCACGCCCATCAGACAAATGCAGGTTGGAAGGAGGAGCTGACCCCGAACCTGACACCGGTGGCCTACCACGACAAGAGGAACCCTGAGCCTTGACACGACCCTTGCGGGAAGGTCCACCACGGGTTTCCCGGAGAATAAGCAAGTCAGACATAGGACAGCAAGAAGCCAAAGCAGCCTGGATATACTGTGCAACGGCGGAAGCCTCAAACAAAAGAGGGCAAAAAGGGGAAGACGGTGCTTCCACAGAGGCCAGCACTGTCTACCGACACACGAGCCGGGAGGCATAAAACAGAGCCACCACATCCTGCAAAATCAGCACGAAAAGCTTCAGCAAGGTAGCCGACGAGCGAGCCGCCGAGGCCAAAATGCCAGACCCAGGAGCAGCCCCAAGCACCCACACATCCTCCGTGAGCGAGTCAGAAGGCAGCTCCAGGAGGGAAAAGAAGCGCAAGGCTGCAACCAAAAAGCCCCGAGCGCGCAAATCCTCCGCCACCTGCGCCACCGAAAAGGAGGGAACTTGCACATGGAGCTGAACGACACCAACATCCCGGGAAAGGGCAGGAGCAAACAAGCACTCATTGAAGTGCTCAAGGGCGCCCCCTCCCCAGGAAAACCTGAAGCACCATCGAAGCCTCCTGCCACTCAAGCGTGCAGGAACGGCAGGAGTGCCAAGCCTCCAAGGTAAAGACAGGACAGTCCGCCAGCCAGGCCGACTCCGGAACCTCGTAACGGAGCCAGAAAGGGAACCAAGTCCCATACCTGAAAGCCAAGGGATCCATTGCTGAGGCATAATCCAGGTCACGCAGGAGGTTTGCCACAAGGGCCGCCTGCACCGCAGCAGGTTGGATGTGATAAGCCGAAAACCTCCAGAAAGTCAGAACCAAAGCACCCGGGGAAATATGGAACCGAACCAGAAGGGGGGCAGACACCAAGTCCAATTCGTACGCAGAGGGGGGAAAAGAAAACCCCACTCCTTGTAACAGTAAGCCCCGCTCAGAGGGTAGAAAAACCCAGGCGGGGTCCAGTGGGGCCCAAGGCCCCCAAGTCAGCCCCTCCCCAGCCCCAGGGTCCTCCTCCGCAGGACCCGGAACTGAGTCCTCCCCCCCAAGAACCGACCCCACTTGACAAGGCCGGCACAGCTGTAGAAGCCGGATAGAATGAGGCCCACTGGTCAGACCAGAGGCTTCGGCCGGGGGAGGAGACTCGAATGCCTCCGTCGCCACACTGTTAGGAGCATCCCCAGAGGCTGCTTTAGTCTCAAGACTAACTTACCCCTGCCTCGACTTCGAAACTCTCAGACATTTCGGGGCTGGAAGCAGGGAAGGGGGACCAGAATGAACAGGAGGGCAAGGACCAGGATTTGCGGACTGAACCAGGGTCGATGCAACCCCCACCCCCCAAGTCCAAGTCTCTATAAGCAAAACGGGGCAGCCCCGGGGCATCAGGGTGAGCAACCAACTGAGCGCGTTGTAACAACCGCAACCTAGAATGCAACACTTGTGCAACCTGTACCTGAGAATGATCATCCAAAGATTGGGTAAATTGAGTTACCAGCAAGCAACAATACTCACAGAACTCAGGGTCGAAAGTGTCACCAACCCAACAGGCTGTGTGACGGAGGCAAAAACAGTGAGGGTCACCCGGAGACAAGGGGACCGAACAACCCTCAAACTCGCATGAAGCGAGGGGGGGCCTTGGGGTCACATCCATCAAACCCATGCGCCCCTAGGGGATTCCCAGGGTCCTGAGCGTTTACTTGAAGAGGACTCGCGTTCATGTAAACCCAGGCAGGGTACTGCTAACCGGCACCCAAAACTACCAAACAAACTGTCTAAAGCCGAATCCCAGGGACGTGTACACTCATGGGAACCAAGCAGCGGGGCACCACCAAGTATCAGGGTGAGGCCAAACACCAATGGCAAATAGGGCAGAACCCCCCACCAAGGCAAAAACAAAACCCCACAAGAGGACAACATACCCCAAGGAACAAAGCCGGCCACTGTGATAGGCGACAACTAGCTGCGCAGCATCCTGCACCCCTTACCAGTGTGAAAACTGCCTCTTACCCTAAGGTAAACTAGGGAGACAAAACACCCAAGTACCCAAAGGGCGGCCGAGAAACCGAGCAATAAAACGGACACACAGAGGCAGACCCGGAGGAACTTGTGGAAGGTAACCCCAAGCTCCAAACGCAGTACTTACAAGGCACCTAGGGAAGGGAACCCTAGGCGTACGCAGCCTGAGTACTGAGGAATAACTCCTGGCTCTCGCACCCCTGGAGAACAGTAGCCACACACAAGGCACAGCACCGCAAAAATACTGGAGCCAAAGCACACAACCAAGCCGATAGCATCAGCCTCAAGAACTAGGGTGTGGATCGTGGGCACAGTAGGTCTGGGGCTACCCCTTCCCCCTCCCGAGGAGGGGGGCTGCGCAGACAGCGGCGCGACAACGGGTGACGTCATACTAGTTTGCTCGTTTTTGTTTGGGGAGTTCTATCCACTCATTCAGCTATTGGTTGCAATTTTCACCAGAATAGGGGTTCGTTTTGGGACGCCTACCTTTCTGAGTGCCTAACCCAGTCAATGGCAGACATAGAATGCTTCCAGTTACACGGGGGTTTCTATAGGCCAATGCTCCCCTTGCCTCTCTAGAGGGAGCCAAGTTCTGGCTCGTGGTCCCCGGTAGGCCCATAAGAACTCCATACACATGACTGATGCCAAAGTCTGACATTAGCATATCAGCCTAGTAAGCTCCGGGGAGCCATAGGGGCTCCCCCAGGAAACACAGGGGTTCAGATTGTAATAATCTGGTGCTCAGATCATGGTTCTCCCCTCTCCCCTCCTACCTTCTCCCTTTCTCCCCTTTTCTCCCCTCCCCTTGCCTGTCATTCGTCTCCCCCTCTTCCCCCCACCCTTTTCGCCCATTTGTCAAGGGCCAAGAGGCTGACCTGAGGGTGGTCTTGCTAGCTGGTCCTCTTGGTGCCTATGCTTCCCCACTCCATTCCCTCTCCATCCACCTCTCAATTCCCTCTCTTCCCCTCTCACCGGCTCCTTCCCCATACCAGGCGAGTCAAATGTCCCTACCTTTTTATCTTGGAGGAGACAGGGTTGAACATAATTTATCAGTTTTGTAAACATTGCTCGGAGGTACACTAGGCTCGGGTGGTCCACTATAGAGACGCCTTTGTACCCGTCGATAGCTGGAGTGAGCTGACTCAACCTTCAAGAATTTCATGTATCCTTCCACTGCAGATCATGGTAGGTGATTGGCGGTAGATAAGTGCCAAGTCTTTATTGGCCCTGGAGAGCCAGACGTCAGGCCTAGTTTTAAATGGTTGGCCGTAGCCAAATAATGGGTGGAGCCCTGGGGGGCTGTACTAGATTGTGGGAGGAGCAATCCTTTCCACCGGTAAGCTGGTGAGGGCAGCCATCGACATCTTGGCCTCAGTGCGGTTTTAACCCTTAAGTTGCGCATCGCATCATATGATGCTTTGACCGACTTGCAGTAAATTGAGCATCGCATCATATGATGCTTTGACCGACTTGCAGTAAATTGCGCATCGCATCATATGATGCTTTGACCGACTTGCAGTAAATTGCGCATCGCATCATATGATGCTTTGGAGTACTACGCAAGATTTAAACGGCCTGCGGATACAAGGGGTTCACCACACCTTCATCAGGGCTCTTGTAAACAGACGCCATTTTTTTTTTAAATCGTGGGCCAAATTCCCAGGTGTTAGGGGCCTCAGTATTGAGTGAGCTACCAAGCCTGATGCAAGCAGCATGAGCTCACAGCACTGCTGTTCAGCCTGTGACCACAGCATCGCCTAAAAATGCCATAATATACTTGTTCATGCTATTATGTTGCGATGATATTATTACAGAAGTCCCCCGACTGATAAAACTGACCAGGGTTCTGATAATAGCAGGATTGTGGTGATATTTAGTGCTGTGCTCCATGGAGGGAGGATGGTGGCATTGTTTTCTGACTGTGTGTGTGGCCACCTTTTATTGACTGCACTCACCATACCAGCTTAGTGGTTCGCTATGGTGAACATAAATGTAGATACTTATATATAGTATGGTGAAAAAAACGGGTAGATATTTATATATAATGTGTGTATATAGCGTAATAACACCACAAACAGTATTGTTGGAGGAGAAATATTAGTGCGTCTGGCCTTGAGGGCGGCCGCCACCAGCTGACTGTGTGAGTAGCTACGTCTTTGTGCCTTTACTCACCATACAAGCTTAGATGTACAGTTATGGTGAACAAAACATGTAAATACTTATATATAACGTCTGTATATAAAAGCAAAAACAGTATGGTGGGAGGAGAATGGTGGCAAGTCAGGTGAGGTGAGGGAGGGAGGGAGTGGCAGGCTGCCACTGGCTGCCATTGCCACTGCCACTCAGCATGCCAACTTAGTGGTTCGTTATGGTGAACACGAATGTAGATACTTATATATAACGTCTGTATATAGTGAATAAAAGCAAAAACAGTATGATGGGAGGAGAATGTGGGTGAGTGAGGTGTTGTGGGAGTGAGTGGCTGGCTGGTGTGTGGCGGTCACGCGTCATTACTTTTTGACTCATAATAGCAACTTAGTGGTTCGTTATGGTGAACAAAACATGCAGATACTTATATATAACCTGTGTATATAGTGTAATAACCGACAAAGTATTTGTTCACTGTTTGATGAACATAATTGAATCAACAATATGCACACCATATTTTTGAGTACAGCGATAATTCACTCATTTTATTATATAAATATATCACACTACACACTATTGAATAATATTACAGCAAAAAACTACGAAAAATTAATCAGACATTGAAATAATTAGGTAATTATCTCTTTGTGGACACTACTCAACCCGAAGTCGAGACAACAGGCCGCATCCGCCGACCTAAAGCGACACAGGCCCGACTGGGCCCAGGAACATATACAAGGTAACGAACAGCCAAGGACCCTGTTTGACCGCCAAATTCCCAGTGCCGGAACGTCCTCCCAGGACACAGTACCAAAGATGGCGGCAAGAGCCGCGAACTTGCGGACGTCATGGGCATGGAGATAGACCACAGGCTGGAGAGCCTTAATCGAACAAAAAACAAAACGCACCCCCGGCCCAATCAACTAAGCATCAACAACCCAAGGACCCCTCCGGAAAGCAGCAATCTCATTCTTCGCCAGAAAAGAAGGAGAAAGCAGCAGACGACCAAACCGATCACCCCGACCGAAGGAGCAGAAAACCCCTGCGCAGGAGGAGAGCATGAAGCTCACCTACCTGACTCCCAGAGGCCAATGCCAACCGGAAAAGAGCCATCAAAAAACAAACCGGAACCGAAGGGGCCACAAGAAAACGAGAAGAAAAAAAAGAGCACTCTGTCCAATGATCAGGACGGCTCAAGCGGCGCAAGAACAGGCCGGAGGTGAAACAAGCACGAGACAGCTTACGAACGGCACAGATGAAAGTCCGAAAGCAAGTCGAAGCGGCTCTGCCAGCGCCGCATAAAATGAGGCAACAGTATGCGGCAAGTCGACGGCCCCAACCCCCAGCATAAAAGCCAAACCGACGCCAACAAGCGCAACCACCGAAGAAGGGACAGAAGGAAAAGGAAGGACCGCCAAAACATCCCATACTGCCGCCAAGAAGCACACAGGTAGGACACCAACAACTAAGCCACTAGACCACCAACGGACGCGAGATGCCTGAGGCAGAATATAATCAGCCATGCCAAGGGTCATCCGAGCCTAGGAAGAGGCGGAACAGCAGGAAGATCTCGGGTGCGACCACCAAGGAAGCAGGGCCAGAAGCCCAAGCCGGCAAGAAGGAGATGGAACGTCTGCCGAACAGAAAACTCCCCAACGCGAGCAAGCTCGCCAGGGGATTGGAAACCACGGGTCCGATGTGAGACACCAGAGAAGGGACATCGCAAGACCCTGAAAAAACCAACAGGCAGAGCAAGCCAGGAAAACAAAACCAAACCCGGCAACAGGAAGGCCAAAAGGCACAAACAAAACACAACAGTGTGAAGGAAGAAATGATAAAAAGACTAGCAGAAACGCCCCAGCACCAGGGGCCAGGGACAAGAGTGAAGCAGGAAGACGAGAGGAATGCATGAGGAACGGAAGTGGCGGAGGCCAACCCCACACCCAGCGTCCAGTGCAGAGAAGAGCCCAGTAGGCTCTGGAACTTGAACAGAAAGTGAATGATAGGCGAGGGGCGAGATGAAGAGCCCAAGCACATCCCAAGCCAGTACAACTAGGCGAGGACAACGAGGTTAGGACAGAGAATCCAAGGAACATGAAAAAACCAGGCCCAGCACAACAAGACCGGCAAGGAAGGAGGGCCCCATAAAAATCAAGGGAACAAAAAACCCAAACAAGGAAGGCGCCAGAAGCAGCATGGAAGGGCAGAACAAAACGCCACAACCATACCCCCACATGCAGCCACAGTATCAACACAGCATCAAAACATCACCACACTCCCAGAGGAAGTGACAGGGTATATAAAGATAAACTGTAACACGAGTGGCACACAACAAGGGGACACAGGTGGAAACCGAGTACCCAACCGAGCCACAGGGACGTTAGAAGAAATGTGTGCAGTGTAACAGGTAACTGATGGAACACATTAGGCAGCCCATACCTGGGCTGACCCCATACACAGCTCCAAGTGTAGAGACGAGAGAGCCCAGGAGGCACAGAATCCGCACGTCAGTCGAATGACAGGTGAGAGGCGGAACCAAAGAGCCAGAGCCCAACCCCTCAAGCACAATGAGGCGAGCACATAACACCCTCGACACAGGAAAACGTACCACCGAACAGGCACCTTTACCGTTGCACCGTGGAACAAGGTGGAGGCAGGGCCCCGAACTCAAGCATGGTTGGAAAAGCATAGGAGAGTGGCAGGATGAGTACAGGCAGGAGCCACCTCGTATGGGCCAACAGGCCTCCTGCAGTCACCTGTGATCCGAGGAAGGAATCGGGTGGTGAGAACAAGAGCTGCAACGTATGAGCCAATAGCCCTGCAGCAGGCACCTCGGTTTTTATGTTCTACGTTCTCAAGTACCTATGTACACCCATTCCTACTCCCAAAAACAAAAACAGCATCAGGATGAAGGAGACGCCAGACCGCACCAACTCACCTGCAGAACATAGGTGCTGAAGGGCCATGACGCAAGCCTACGAGAATGGAGCTGCGGGAGGCGGCCAGGGAATCGTGTACCCGTAGCACCGCCCGCGGAAGGCAGGCCAGAGTCGCTCATGCCGGAGAAGAGGAGGCGAGCGGCAAAGGAGGCTCCCTCCACCCAAAAACGCAGGGAAAAACCCGATGACCTTCCCACAGCGGCACTCCAGAACACCCCCAAGAGCAACAGAGCATGGACTGGAGAATGATAAGAGCAAGAGGCGAAGCCCCCAAGAGAAAATGGATGCAGAATACCAGCACGTGTGCACACCGCCCTGAACCAAAACAAACTCCCATGGCGCATGCGCAAGACACGAAAGAAAAGTAGCCCAACAGGTTGGGCTACACAGGTCCATCCTACTCCGTTCAACTCATCTGTCACCTGTTGAGCAGAAAAGTAGCTCAACTGGTTGTATCCCGAGCGATCTGTTGAAGAAACAGGCCAACTCATGGAAACAGAAGCCAACTTAGCCGGCCCATGTAAGGTAAACAACGAACCAAAACGGAACCCAAGCAGGCCACCAGCAGCCCAATCTGGCTACAAGTAGCCCAATCCGGCTACAAGTAGCCCAATCCGACATCCCGGACCAGAACGGAAGGAAAACGAGCAGTGCCGAGACACAGCACAGAGAGAAGAGATATGAACAAATGAACAAGAAGGCCAAAAACACAGACGCTGCCCGGAATAGGACCCACAAGCCCTAGAAAGGACCGGAGGGAAGCCCCACCGAACGACGCCGGACGTACCAGTAAAACGGGAAGGAGCAAAACAGTCCTGAACCTTCGAGAACACACAGAAGCAAACACAATACATATACTGTATATATATATCCGGAATTTCATCCGGTAAAGTGAATGATTAGAGGCCTTGGGGACGAAACATCCTCAACCTATTCTCAAACTTTAAATGGGTGAGATGCCGAGCTTGCTTGAACGCTGAAGCTTCGGCGACTAATCTTTTAGATTATTTTAATTTAATTTTCAGCGACTCTAGCGTGGTCTAGTCGGAAGAGAACGTGTTCTCATCTGGATAGATTGCGATCGAGCCTGTCGGAACGGGTGTGTAACTGCAGGGCACAAATATTTTTCTAGGAGCCGCGGTGGTCCAGGAATGGTAACATTATCTGTGGCCTCATAGTCCGGAGGTCGAGCCTCCATATCGAGTTACATCATATATTGATTGATTACTTCTTTTTTTGTTAGTGCTGGGAAGACGGGACACCACGAGCGTAGCTCTCATCCTGTAACTACACTTAGGTAATTATAATTATAATTACAACCAGGTCTATTCTATAAATTCATAAAAACAAATTGCAGGTAAAGGATAATATTCAGAGGTTGAAAATGGGAAATAGATTCACGGAAAATGAAAAGGAAATGTGTGAAACATTAAATGAAAAGTTCCAAAGTGTGTTTGTACAAAATGAAATCTTCAGGGAACCACATACAATAAGAATTCCAGAGAACAACATAGAGCACATAGAGGTGTCTAGAGACGAAGTGGAAAAAATGCTCAAGGAGCTAAATAAGAACAAAGCAGTTGGTCCAGATGGAGTTTCACCATGGGTTCTGAGAGAATGTGCACCTGAGCTCAGCATTCCTCTTCAACTGATTTTTCAGGCATCCCTGTTTACAGGAGTTGTAGCTGATGTGTGGAAAAAGGCTAACGTAGTTCCAATCTACAAAAGTGGAAGCAAGGAAGACCCCCTTAATTATAGACCGGTATCATTGACAAGTGTAATAGTCAAAATATTGGAAAAAAATAATTAAATCTAAATGGGTAGAACACCTGGAGAGAAATTATATAATATCAGACAGACAGTATGGTTTTCGATCTGGAAGATCCTGTGTATCGAATTTACTCAGTTTCTATGATCGAGCAACAGAGATATTACAGGAAAGAGATGGTTGGGTTGACTGCATCTATCTGGACCTAAAAAAGGCTTTTGACAGAGTTCCACATAAGAGGTTATTCTGGAAACTGGAAAATATTGGAGGAGTGACAGGTACGCTTCTAACATGGATGAAAAATTTTCTGACTGATAGAAAAATGAGGGCTGTGATCAGAGGCAATGTATCGGACTGGAGAAATGTCACAAGTGGAGTACCACAGGGTTCAGTTCTTGCACCAGTGATGTTTATTGTCTACATAAATGATCTACCAGTTGGTATACAGAATTATATGAACATGTTTGCTGATGATGCTAAGATAACAGGAAGGATAAGAAACTTAGATGATTGTCATGCCCTTCAAGAAGACCTGGACAAAATAAGTACATGGAGCACCACTTGGCAAATGGAATTTAATGTTAATAAATGCCATGTTATGGAATGTGGAATAGGAGAACATAGACCCCACACAACCTATATATTATGTGAGAAATCTTTAAAGAATTCTGATAAAGAAAGAGATCTAGGGGTGGTTCTAGATAGAAAACTATCACTTGAGGACCACATAAAGAATATTGTGCGAGGAGCCTATGCCACGCTTTCTAACTTCAGAATTGCTTTTAAATACATGGATGGCGATATACTAAAGAAATTGTTCACGACTTTTGTTAGGCCAAAGCTAGAATATGCAGCAGTTGTGTGGTGCCCATATCTTAAGAAGCACATCAACAAACTGGAAAAGGTGCAAAGACATGCTACTAAGTGGCTCCCAGAACTGAAGGGCAAGAGCTACGAGGAGAGGTTAGAGGCATTAAATATGCCAAAACTAGAAGACAAGAAAAAGAGGTGATATGATCACTACATACAAAATAGTAACAGGAATTGATAAAATCGATAGGGAAGATTTCCTGAGACCTGGAACTTTAAGAACAAGAGGTCATAGATATAAACTAGCTAAGCACAGATGCCGAAGAAATATAAGAAAATTCACTTTCGCAAATAGAGTGGTAGACGGTTGGAACAAGTTAGGTGAGAAGGTGGTGGAGGCCAAGACCGTCAGTAGTTTCAAAGCGTTATATGACAAAGAGTGCTGGGAAGACGGAACACCACGAGCGTAGCTCTCATCCTGTAACTACACTTAGGTAATTACACTTAGGTAATTACACTTAGGTAATTACACTTAGGTAATTACACTTAGGTAATTACAAAGGACGAAGGCACAGAAAAACCCCTTCGCACCCGAGACCAAAAGTCATGCAGAACCCCAAGAAGAGGGGGACATGATGGAGAAGTCCCGTCCAGGGAAAAAGGGGCGAAGAACGTAGAAAAGCACCCACCGACAGAACGGAAGCAATGGACATAATGGACAAGGAAACGAGCCCGGAGAGAGGCCGATGCCCAAATACTCGTGTGGAGAGGGGTGAAGAAGGAAAAACCCTACTCCACAAAACCGCAAGCCCCGTACAGAGGGGTAGAAAAACCCCGGCAGGGACCAACGGGACCTGAGGCCCCCCACCCCAGCCCCGGGAACCCACCCGGCAGGTCCCGGGGCCGAGCTGTCCCCCCCAAAGCTCCAGCCACAAGAAAAAACCGGGGCAGCCATGAAAAGCACTAAGGAAGAGAGCCCACTGGCAGACTCTTACAACACGGCTAAAGAAAACAGGCTTGAATGCTTCCATCGCTACTCCCGGAAGGGAAAGTCCCCGAGACCAACCGAGTCTCAAAACCATGGAAGCCCCTCCCCAACCCCGAACCCACAGACGATAAAGTCCCGGATGTAGGGAGGAAGGGGGGGGGGGGGGACCCGACAAGACCACCAACGAAAACGAGGCAGCCTCGGGGCTTCCGGGGAGCAAACAACTAGTGCGTTGCCACTGAAACCCAACGTGCAATGCCCGTGCAGCCTGCACCCACATAGTCAGCATAAGACTGGGTAACCAAGTCACAAAAAAGCAACAAAACTTGCAGGACCCTGGGCCGAAGGTGTCACCGACCCCACAAGCTGCAGACGGAGGCAAAACCATGAGAGTCACCCTGAGACAAGGGGACTGAGCAACCCTCGAACTCGCACAAAGCGAGGAAGGGGGGGACTCCGGGGCTAAATCTATTGGGCCCACGCTCCCCCTAGGGGTTTCCCAGGGTCCTGAGCGTTTACTATAAGAGGACTTGTGCTCAGGTAATCCCAGGCAGGGTACTGCTAACCGGTGCCCATGGCTACCAAACAACATTCTAAGAGCTGAACCCCCGGGACATGTACACTCACGGGGACCTAGCAGGTGGAACCACCGGAAGAAGGAAGAGAACTCGGCACAAAGGGAGAAAGAACCAAAGGCAGAGCCCCCACCAGGTAGACAAACAAAAAGAAAAAGAAAACCCCGCAAGAGTATAGTGTACCCAGGTGGAACAGCTGGCCGCTATGATTGGTGAAAAAAAGCTGCGCAGCACCCTGCACCCCGCCAGTGCAAACTGCCCCTTACCCTAAGGTGAACAAGGGAGACAGAACCCCTTATCACACAAAGGGCGTCCAAAAACCGAGTAGCAAATGGCCTAGCAGAAGCAGGACCCAAGGAACTTGTGGAAGGTAACCCCAAGCCCAAAGGGCAGTACTTACAGAGCACCTAGGGAAGGGAACACTAGGCGCATGCAGCTCGAGTACTGGAGACTCACTCCCGGCTCACGCACCACCTAGAAGACAGACACCACACTCTAGGTACAGTGCTGAAACAACCACTGGAGCCGGAGCTCACAACCGGTGCCATTAGCATCAGCCGAAGAACTAGGGTGTGGATCGCCGGCGTGGTAGGTCTGGGGCTACCCCTTTTCCCTCCCGGGGAGGGGGAGCTGCACAGACAGCGGCGCGATGATGTGTGACGTCATACTAGTTTTCTCGTTTTTGTTTGTGGAGTTCTATCCACTCGTTCGCTTTTGGCTGCAATTTCCACCAGAATAGGGGTTTGTTTTGGGACACCTACCTTTCTGGGTGCCTAACCCGGTAGATGGCAGACATAGAATGCTTCCAACTACACGGGGTTTTCTATAGGCCATTGCTCCCCCTTGCCTCTCTGAGGGGGGCCAGGTTCTGGCTCGTGGTCCCCGGTAGGCCCATGAGAACTCCATACACATGACTGATACCAAAGTCTGACATTAGCATATCAGCCTAGTAAGCTCCAGGGAGCTGTAGGAGCTCCCCCCAGAAAAGATACTGTACCTAAAATGGAACTTACATTATTCTATATGTTCCTGGAATAAGATCAGTGAGCTGTAATGTTGGCCCTGTTTGATCAGGGAGTTTGTATCCTAATGGAGCAGTTACCATCTCCCAGTGGTATGATGCTATCTCATCATCATCTGTGCTTCCTGAGCCATCAATAATGACCCCCGAGGTTGGAAGCTTAATTTCTTGAGATGGAGAAACAATGATTGCTTTGGGAGGTTGATTGATTCTCTTGGCTGCAAAAAGAAATAAACATGAAAGATGATAAGTAATAAAAACTCAAGGTAAGACAATACTGTACACAAAATTAATAATATTTGTAGCAGGAACATTTTGCATCTTTCTCCACATGCTCAGAAAACAGGATACTGTATTCATGGCTTGATTATTACTTTTTTTTTTTTTTAGAAATATCTAATAATGTTAACTTTCTGCCAGAATAGGAATTACCAATCCAGATGACACCATACAGTACAGTATATGCATTTGTCATAAATCGGTCACTTAGCAGTAACATTCCCGATCTGTCAGTGCACACCCAACCACAGCTGATTTTCTGTTTCTAATTATAAATTTGGTGTCAAAATGTTTGCAAATGAATTTCTAGAGTATGGATGCAAAGCAAAATGTGCTTTGATAAAAGATTGTGTAATGTAGCTGGATATATTTAATTGTTTATGAACATTTCAACATTCCTCATATTTTTCAGGATTCAGCCCATCCATTCTCCTCCGGATAAGAAATCCGAAATATTTTTTCTCCTACGCAAAATCAAGATCAAAAACCACATCTAGTATCGGGCCCCTGCGAAAGGGAGATGGAACTTTCACCGATGACAACAAAGAAATGAGCGAGCTACTGAGGACGCAGTACGACTCTGTTTTCAGCGAGCCATTAAACACACTAAAGATTGATAACCCAAATGAATTTTTCATGGATACGATACCAACATCAAATCATATATCAGATGTCACTCTACCCCCACTGGATTTTGAAGAAGCCATGAACAGTATGCCTATGCACTCTGCACCAGGCCCGGATTCTTGGAACACCATATTCATAAAGAACTGTAAAAAAAACACTATCGCAGGCCCTCCACATTCTGTGGAGACAAAGCCTAGACACTGGCGTTATTCCTGATATACTAAAAACAGCAGAGATAGCACCACTTCATAAAGGAGGAAATAAGGCAGAGGCAAAAAATTACAGACCGATAGCGCTAACATCGCACATCATAAAAATTTTTGAGAGTGTGCTAAGAAGTAAAATCACAAAATACATGGAATCACAGCAACTCCATAACCCCGGACAACATGGTTTCAGAACAGGGCGCTCTTGCCTGTCGCAGTTGCTGGACCACTATGATATGGCATTAGATGCTATGGACGACAAACATAACGCGGATGTAATTTACACAGATTTCGCAAAAGCTTTTGATAAATGTGACCATGGTGTTATTGCACATAAAATGCGTTCAAAAGGAATTACCGGAAAAATAGGCAGATGGATCTACAATTTCCTGACCAACAGAACCCAATGTGTAATAGTCAACAAAATAAAATCCAGCCCATCAACCGTGAAGAGCTCAGTCCCCCAGGGTACTGTGCTTGCTCCAGTACTTTTTCTCATCCTCATTTCGGACATAGACAAGAACACAACCTATAGCACTGTATCATCCTTTGCAGATGACACTAGGATCTTCATGAGAGTAGGCAACATAGAGGACACGGCGAACCTCCAGTCAGATGTAGATCAGGTCTTTCTATGAGCTACAGAAAATAATATGGTGTTTAACGAAGATAAGTTCCAGCTCATGCGCTATGGAAAAAATGAAAATATAAAAACGGAAACCACGTACAAAACTCAGGCAAATCATAACATAGAACGAAAAGGCAATGTAAAGGATCTGGGTGTACTCATGTCGGAAGACCTTACCTTTAAAGAACACAATAAAGTAGCCGTCACAACTGCAAGAAAAATGACAGGTTGGATAACAAGAACTTTTCACACTAGAGATGCTATACCGATGATGATACTTTTCAAAACGCTTGTGCTCTCTAGAGTGGAGTACTGCTGCACAATGACAGCACCTTTCAAAGCTGGAGAAATTACTGACCTGGAGAGCGTGCAGAGATCCTTTACTGCTAGAATCCACTCAGTAAAACATCTAAACTTTTGGGACCGACTAAAGAGCTTAAAACTGTACTCCCTTGAGCGCAGGCGGGAGAGGTACATAATAATTTACACGTGGAAAATATTAGAGGGGCTGGTCCCAAACCTGCACACAGAAATAACATCACATGAGACCAGAAGACATGGCAGGATGTGCAGAATACCCCCGTTGAAAAACAGAGGTGCAACAGGTACTCAGAGAGAACTCTATCAACATCAGAGGTCCGAGACTGTTCAACACGCTTCCACTACACATAAGGGGCATAACTGGCCGACCCCTCACAGTGTTCAAGAGAGAACTGGATAAGCACCTCCAAAGGATACCTGATCAACCAGGCTGTGACTCGTACGTCAGGCTGCGAGCAGCCGCGTCCAACAGCCTGGTTGATCAGTACGGCAACCAGGAGGCCTGGTCGACGACCGGGCCGCGGGGACGCTAAGCCCCGGAAGCACCTCAAGGTATCCTCAAGGTAAGGTATCCTCCTGTTTAGGTAGTACAGTACTTGTAATAACAATGAGGACCATTGTACATAAATTGATAAAGAAGGCAATTAGAAAATAGAAATTGGTACTACTGAATTTGGACAAATTGGAAAAGGATTTGTATTTATGTTGCAAAGAAAACCTAAACTAACCTAACCTAACCTTCCTAGGCCTAATATAGTACATATATGTGCTATCTTGAGGTTATCTTGAGGTGAATTCGGGGCTTTAGTGTCCCCGCGGCCCGGTCCTAGACCAGGCCTCCACCCCCAGGAAGCAGCCCTTGACAGCTGACTAACACCCAGGTACCTATTTTACTGCTAGGTAACAGGGGCATAGGGTGAAAGAAACTCTACCCATTGTTTCTCGCCGGTGCCTGGGATCGAACCCAGGACCACAGGATCACAAATCCAGCGTGCTGTCCACTCGGCCGACCGGCTCCCTTACTAATCTTAGTAAGCTAATCTTGCTATACTAATCTTAGGAATATTTAAGTTTGTTTTCTGGATTAATTTTTTGGGACTATTAAGTGAATAATATAATACCACATTCTACTATCTAATTGCATTTTACATCAATATATGTATGATGGTACAATCTAAACAAGAGGATCGGTTGCAACATTCCTCATTTATTTTTGAGGAAGACCCTAGTGGCTGCCCAAAGCTATCTTGCCGAGATTGCTCCCAATTATTAGGTTACACCAGCCATAGAGTTCTGTTTGGCCTAACAGGAGCCAGAGCCACAAACTGCCCACTCTCCCTCACAGAGGTGATGAGAGCAGATGACACACTACCACCCCAGCGGGAAAGTATCCTGAAAGTCAACATACCAATGTAGACCACTGCTGGGTTCAAAAGAACTGAAGCCTCAAAAATTGCCAAATGAACTCTCCAAACAAACAATTAACACCCTCGAAACTGTCATGAACCAGCCCGTCCTCCAAACAAAGACCCAAAAGTGATTCCATGCACCTGCCAAACCCCCCTCTTTATGAATGAAAATTGGTTTACACACGACTCACAGCTGTTGACGTTCGAACACTTCCGGAACAAGGGCTTCGCTGACGAATTTTGTTCAAACCACAACGTTGTAAATGCTTCACCCACGTACTACAAATACATATAATTGCCAACAGAATCTAAACACCTAACCTAACCTAACCTATGCCTATATATGCACAATATGCTATTATAATATTAATTTATATTTGAGAAAATTCCTCTTTTGAATGACCAGCATGTACAAATTTCTGAATGCGTCTGTGAGGTCGACCGCTGGATGGAATGGACTTGAGTCAAGGACGGGTTGCATGAACTTGTTACTACCAATTCCTCACCACCAGGTGGCCTGGAGCCCCAGCCCTCTCCTAACTCTCTCAAGTTAGTTATCATTGATCACTGATATGGTAGATGCCAGTTGATCGCTGTAGTGCTCTTGGGTCACCAACCAGTTGCATGGGTCCTACTGCATCTAGTCTAAAGTGCTGTCCATCCTTGGACATCTGCGGCCTGTGGGGCCATGTGCTTGTTTATTGTTCCAGTTTTTATTATTTGTTTCACGAGCATGTTTTTCTACCAGTAAGTTGCATGGATTTGGCTCACTTTGTGCCTGGAGCTGCAGGTGCATACGGTTACTTCCCTCGGTGCTCTGTGGTGCTGCCCCTGCACTGATAGTTACCTCTCTTCTGTGTTTGGGAGGCACCTCAACCAAGACCACCAGGTTGGGGTGCCTTACCTCAAGTATTTCAAGTATCCTTTTGACTTGTGTCACCTGTCATTGGGAGTAAACATTTTGGTTTGGTAGGGTGCACTGAGGGTTTGCATGCCTGTTTTACATAATATGCCGAGATCAACTTTCAGAGCCCCATTGATTAGGCTGTTTTTTTGTTTTTGCTTATTCTTCAGGCAAGTATTCCCAGTGCTTGGTTATTCCTTCAGGCCCTGGTAATCACCAGAGGTGTTTAAGTATGGTTCCCATGGATCATTTCACCACAACCAAACTTACTCTTTGCGAGTTTAAGTGATGTTCATAATCTGTGCCACATGATGACAACCATTCTTTCTGCCTCTGCCATGCTGCCTGTGGGATTGGTGAAACCTATGACCCCAAGTATTCTGGCATGTGTTCCCTGGATGCAACTCCTCTTTCTAACCTGGCTTCTGAGGTTGAAGTTTGTCAGGCAGCTGTCACTTTGCTGGTTTATTTTGCCCGCCTTCAGCATTTGCAGCTTTGTGCCCATTTGGATGCCCTGGAATTAAAACATTTTGTGTTTAGTGACTTGGAATTGGAGGTGTTGGTGAACTTCAACTTGGCTCAATCCACACCTCTTCCTTCCCTTCTGGGTGTAGTGGGGCCGCCTTCAGTTTTCCCCCCACCCCTTGCTTCCAGCTCCAAAACACCCGAGGGTTTTGGGATTAGTGCAAGGTTTAACTGGTGGTGTGACTTTGCCTTCTCTAGAGGTATCCCTTTCCTATTTGGATGAGAAGGTAGTTGAGCCACCTAGCCCCAGAAGGGTTTCAGAGTTTCTCTCTTCCCAACTGACTCCTCCTGAGCCCTCTCCTTGAGTCAGTCTTTCTGTCCCAGATAGTGAGCATTGACAGCAGCTTTGACCCAGATTCTTCATGGCAGGCTTTCAGGGCCAGGGAAGGAAGTGGGGGGAGGAGTATGGTAGGGGCCCTTGGGTTTCTTTTGGTCTTTCTCAGTCCTTCTTCACCTATGATGAGGGGCTGCTACTTCAGAGGAAGGTGTTCTTACAATCCCTTTCCTTGTACGACTTTGATTTTCAAGCATCTTCACCCCCAAGATTCATTTCCACATGATATAAAGTTTGTCATATTCATCTTTCCAGAGGTTTATTTCTTCTTAAGTCCCTTCTTTGGTGACTTGGGGTGATGTCTTCCAGTGCTTCCTGTGAGATCTGAATTTTGCTACTCTGATCGTTCCTACATCTTTTGACTTTAGGTCATCTTCACATTATTGGCCGTGTTAAGAGGTTTCTCTTCCTGGCTGGCTGACAACCTTCTGTTTTCCTTGGGGGTTTGGTAGGGTTTCTGCCATATCCACATGTTTGAGTTGATGAAGTTTTCGAATGTCTTTTAGGTACCTGGTTGATTGGTTGATGGGGTTCTGGGAGTTCTTCTACTCCCCAAGCCCGGCCCGAGACTAGGCTTAACTTGTGAGAGTTTGGTTCACTAGGCCATCAGCTTATCTGTCACCCCTCAAATATGTTCCAGTTTCCAGAACAACCTCTTATGTGGAACTCTGTCAAAAGCATTTTTTAGGTCCAGATAGATGCAGTCAACCCAACCATCTCTTTCCTGTAAAATCTCTGTGGTTCGATCATAGAAACTTAGTAAATTCGTTACACAGGATCTTCCAGATCGAAAACCATACTGTCTGTCTGATATTATATTGTTTTTCTCCAGGTGTTCTACCCATTTAGTTTTAATTATTTTTTCCAATATTTTGACTATTACACTAGTCAATGATACAGGTCTATAATTAAGTGGGTCTTCCCTGCTGCCACTTTTGTAAATTGGGACGATGTTAGCCTTTTTCCACACATCAGCTACAACTCCTTTACACAGGGATGCCTGAAAAATCAGTTTAAGTGGATTGCTGAGCTCAGATGCACATTCTCTCAGAACCCATGGTGAAACTCCATCTGGACCAATTGCTTTGTTCTTACTTAGCTCCTTAGCATTTTCTTCACTTCATCTCTAGACACCTCTATGTGCTCTATGCTGTTCTCCGGAATTCTTATTGTGTCTGGTTCCCTTAAGATTTCATTTTGTACAAACACACCTTGAACTTTTTGTTTAACCCTCAAACCGCGCATATCATATATAAATGATATCAGTGACAAAACCGAAACCGCACACATCATTTATATATGATTTTGTGTCTAGCGCTATAATTTAAACGCCCCGCCTGGGATAGGGGCAGCTATAGTACAGCCACGACCGATAGTTGCCAGATGCCACCTAGAAAAAAAATCCAGGCCAACATTCTTGGGTGTTACAGCATCAGTATTGAGCAAGCCACCAAGGCTGGCGCACGCAGCACGAGCTCACAGCACCACTGTTCAGCTTGTGACCACAGCATCGCCTACAAATACCATAATATAAATGATACTGCTATTATTTAGCAGTGATAGTATTACTGAAGCCCCCTGACTGTGATAAAACTGACCAGGATTCTGATAATAGCAGGATTGTGGTGATATTTAGCGCTGTGCTCCATGGAGGGAGGAGTAAGGCTGTGGGAGGGAGGGTTGTGGCGTCGTTTTCTGACTGTGTGTGGCCACCATTTATTGACTGCACTCACCATACCAGCTTAGTGGTTCGATATGGTGAACACAAATGTAGATACTTATATATAACTTGTGTATAGTGTGAGATAACAGCGAGAGGAGTAGGTTGGGAGCTGCCATTTTGGTGAGGGAGGAGCGTCGTCTGCACGACTTGGCATGTTGCTTACTGATGGCCACTATGGTCTTTGGGCACCATACCACCTTATTTGTTCAGGTATGGTGAATAAAACAGATAGATACTTATATATAATGTGTGTATATAGCGTAATACCACCACAAACAATATTGTTGGAGGACAAATATTAGTGCGTCTGGGCTTGAGGGTGGCCGCCGATCAGCTGACTGTGTGAGTAGCTACGTCTTATGGCCTTTACTCACCATACAAGCTTAGATGTACAGTTATGGTGAACAAAACATGTAAATACGTATATATAACGTCTGTGTATAGTGAATAAATACAGAAAGAGTATTGTGGGAGGTGAATGAGGGTGAGTGAGGTGGTGTTGAGGGAGGGTGTGGCTCGCTGGTGTTTGGCGGTCACTCCTCGTTGCTTTTTGACTCACAAGACCGACTTAGTAGTGCGTTATGGTGTACAAAACATGCAAATACTTATATATAACCTGTGTATATAGTGTAACAACAGCAAAACTATTTGTTTATTGTTTTATGAACATAATAATTGAATCACTAATATGCACACCATAATTTTGAGTACAGCGATGGTTCACACATTTTATAATATAAATATACCACAATTCACTGTATGGAATAATATTACTGCAAAAAAACTAAGAAAAAATCAGAGACATTGAAATAATTAGGTAATAATATATTTGTGGCAACTGCCGTCTGACAGCTCGGGCGGAGTAGACCTCGTCTGGCGAAGGCTCTGTCAACGCCCGTTTTTTGCCACATTTCCCTACCCTATTGTGGCTAAAATATGCCAACTACGATTTTTTTGTTATTTTTTCCGTGATCAGGGAACAAAAATGAACACTTCTATAAGATGAAAGAATTTTTTGGATTTTTTTTTTTTTTTTGCGCCTGTGGGTATGAATTCCATTTGGGCCCCTAGCGGTTTGAGGGTTAATGTTTCACATATTTCCTTTTCATTTTCTGTGAATCTATTTCCCATTTTCCACCTCTGAATATTATCCTTTACCTGCAATTTGTTGTTTATGAACTTTAGAACAGACCTGGTTCTGTTTATTACATTTGCCCGCAATCCCTTTTTCAAAATTTCTTTCTGCCTCTCTCCTCACTGCCGTGTAGTTGTTTCTTGCATCTTTGTATCGCTGGTATGTTTGGGGGTTTGGCCTCTTCCTATATAAATTCCATTTTTGTATCTTTTGGCCTCTGGGCCTCTCGCAATTTCTGTCAAACCAATCCTGTTTCCTAGTTCTACATCTCTGCTTTGGAATCAATTTTTTTGTGCCTTTATCATATATTTCACAAAACTTGACATACATCTTAATTACTTCATGTCCTAACAGCAAGTCTTTCCAGTCAATTTCCTTAAAGAAATGTCTGAGTTCCCCATAATGACCTCTCCTGTAATGAGGCTTTTCAACTGCTTCAACCTCATTTTCTTCCAAATTATAACGCATAGCATACTTTATTCCCAATAAGACATGGTCACATTTACCTAAGGGAGGGGGAGTACTGAACGTCAAATATCTCTTCCTCTTTCCTGGTAAATATCAAATCCAGCATGGAGGGAACATCCCCTTCCCTCATCCTCGTAGCTTGTTTAACATGTTGAAACATGAATGTTTCCAGGATGAGGTTTACGAATCTCCAAGTCCAAATATCCTCCATTCTAGCTTCATATGCCTCCCAGTCTATGGATTTTAAGTTGAAGTCACCGACTACCAACGGTCGTGATCTATCTTTATCAGCTCTGACTATAATTTCTCTCATTATTGTTATAAGACCCTCTTGTTTACTATCTAGCTCCTCCTTTGTCCATGTGTTGCTTGGTGGTGGACTATATGCATTTATGATCATTAGTTTATCATCCTGATTGCATATCTCTAGAGCTATTATGTCAACTTCTCATGGATTGGCAATTATTATTTTGTTTACCTTTAGGTGTTCTTTCACCAGCACAGCAATGCCACCGCCTTTCCTAATTTTTCTTTCGTGTCTCCAGACCGAGTAGCCTCTTGGGAATATGATCTCATTTAAATTATCATCTTCAAGTTTTGTTTCCGTGAGTGCAACAATGTCAGGTGTCTGCAGCAGTATTACATCACTTAACTCTAGTATCTTTGATCTCACTCTATCTATGTTGGTGTATGCAATTTTCAGGAACTTGTTCCCCCTCTCCTTATTCTTCACTCCCCCTCTCAATCTAATCCTTTTGTTGGTTTGCCTTTATATACCACTTTACTGGTTTGCCTACCCCTATCACTTTGTAGAAAAAAGAATTGATTTCTTCTTCATTCTTGTTCTCATTTAAACGTTTTGCCTCAGCGAGGTTCAGTTTCAGCTTCTCTGTCTTCTTTTGAAAGATCTCGTCTTACCGACCATACTTTCCCTACCTCATCACTTTGTAATTTTCTAGCATTCCTTAGTACTACTTCCATCTGTTTGGCACCGTTTAGGGTGATCAAAGGTCGATCTTTCCCTTTTACGTACTTTCCAATCCTCCTGGAGTTGCAGACATTCTCTATGGTTATCTTGAGGTTATCTCGAGATGATTTCGGGGCTTTAGTGTCCCCGCGGCCCGGTCTTCTACCAGGCCTCCACCCCCAGGAAGCAGCCCGTGACAGCTGACTAACACCCAGGTACCTATTTTACTGCTAGGTAACAGGGGCATAGGGTGAAAGAAACTCTGCCCATTGTTTCTCGCCGGCGCCTGGGATCGAACCCAGGACCACAGGATCACAAGTCCAGCGTGCTGTCCGCTCGGCCGACCGGCTCCCTCGGTAGTAAGTAAGATGGTAGTAAGACCTTTCACGAGGCCAACAATTTTATCTACTACTTTCTCTTCTTCTACAGCTCTTTCTGACCTGGATGTTACCTCCTTTTCTCTGCAACCAAAAATTATCAGAGACTTACTGCGATCAACTGTGTTTTGCATCAATTTAGGATTTGCTGCCAGTTCCTTTCTGACTTCCAGCCTAATGTTTGCTTTATCCTGGTTGCTGCAGCATTTGGCTTCCTTTACTGCTGCTTCTATTTTTTCCTTCTCCTTGGCCACTTGTGCATAGGTGAGTTGCATATCTTTCTTGCACTGTTCTATTCCCTGTGTAACTTCCTCTATCTGTACTGACAAAAGCTGTTTTTCCTGTTGAATTTCCTTACCTAACCTATCATAGTCATTTAAGTTTAAGTTTGCTTTAACTTCTTCCAAAGCTATTTTTAATTGTTTATTTTCCTCTTCCATGGCTTTGCAATTTGTTTCCAGTCGATTCTTGTCCTTGCATAAGTCTTTCACTAACCACTCAAGACCTAAAATCTTGCCACTCAAGTGCTCATTAATTTCTTTCAATTTGCTGATTATATCTTCATGATAGTTCACTATAATATCTAAGTTTGCCAATTTGTTGTGTAGACTGCTTATATCAATGTTTTCTTCATTAAAACCCCCAAAATCTAGCTCTGTTTTGTTTTTCTTCTTGCTGGTGGCCATCTTGAATGTTTTTGTCTGGACTGTAAACACTAGGGTCACTTTTTCTCATCCAATTTTTCACTTCATTTTGCACATTCGTGTTACCTCGCCTATTTTTCCAAAGCACAACACTTTTATGTTCCTTGGGACACCACTCACTATCATCAACCTGTTCTACAATACTTAGGAATTGTGTGAAACAGGACTTGTGTTACACATGATTCTGTATACTGCTAGCAATGTAGACATTCCCAGTAATGACCAACATGGTTTCTCAGGTAGTGTGGTGAAGACACTCATGGCACCATGACTGAACAAGGGCCACATTTTATGCACAGATAACTATTATACAAGTTCCTTACTAACTAGATTCTGGCTTGAAAATAGAACTGGAGTGTATGGCACTGTAAAGGCAAGAAGAAGGGAAATGCCAGTGTTTGACAATAATATTGAAGTTGGCGACTGCCAGCTAAAAAACGTGATCAAGTACTCTCAGTGCGGTGGAAAGACAGTAGAGAAGCGTACATGTTCACTTGTACCATTGTGAATGCCGTTCACAATGGTACAATGGTGCACAGTGGCAAGGTGAACCGAACAATGAAGCAACCAATATATATATAAACCAGATTGTGTTCTGGACTATAATATCAACATGAGTTTAGTTAATAAATGTGACATGACGGTGGGCACTGTTGAGTGTGCACAGATAACATTGAGGTGGACAAAAAAACCAGCGTTGAATGTAGTGAAATGCCATTTTCTGGGCGAGCCCCGGAGGCTTCCTGGAGCTTATCAGACTAATGTATGTTATGTTAGACCGGGACATTAGCTATGGAGTTCAGACCTACCAGGGACCATGAGTCAGAATCTGGGCCCTTCAGAGAGGTTTCAAGGAGCAATGGCCCTGGAAACCTCCCTTGTGGATGGAGGTTTTCCTTATCTGTCAATGATCAGGGTTAAGCACCCAGAAAGGTAGGCATAACAAAACAAACCCCACATAGTAAGAAACTAACAACAAAAACCAAACAGAGGTAGAACTCCCTACAATCCCAAGGAAACAAGCAAACAAACAAACATAACACACTACTGCCCGCTGCTCGTCCGCGCAACCCTCCCCTCCCCAAGAGGGGAAGGTGGGCCGCCAGACCTCACTTTGCCGGCTACATAGCACTCCCTGGAAAACCCTGTCAAGGCTCGGTGGACCACTGGATGTGTCTTCCGGGTTCCAACCAGTCTTGTGCGAGTTCATTGGTTGCTGTGCCCTTGTCTCAGGGGTGACAGTTGCCTCTTTTACCTCTGTTATGCTGCCTGTTGGGTCACTGACACCTTAGGCAAGGCAAGACCTTGACCCAGAGTCTTGTGAGATGTGTTCTCTGCTTGTTCTCCAGTACTCTTCTGATGTCCTTACTGTTCAGAGTACAGGCGGCATCTGCATTGCAAGTTTGGTTTAGGTTGCTGCAACGCGCTAGGTTGGTTACCCACCTGGATGCCCTGGGGCCGTCCCATTTTGCTCCTGACCTTCTGCTGGTTTTGGAGTCGGGGTGGGGTTTCGTTGGTGCCGAGACTCGGGTGGCTTCGGAGGCTGCCCCGTTCGGGTTGGAGACGAAGGTTTTCGAACCTGATTCTCCTGCTGAGGCTTCTAGGTCTTACCAGCAACCCTTTCTTTGCTGCCTTTCCTCTGGACTCTTCATTTTCTTTAAATGCAGAGGCATGGAGGATGTCTTTGCCCTGGGGACTTCTGTTGTGGGTTCCCGGGGCTGTGGGGGATGCCTGCTAGCAGTTCTGAGGCTGTTTGCCCCTGCCTGGGTTATCTGCTTCTGGGGGCTGGAGGAGGGGGGGGGGGGGGTTTGTCACTCTCATCTGCTTACTTCCCACATTTGCTGGCGTGTTTTCGGATCTATTATGTCGGTCACAGCTTGTTCTGGTGGCCATTTTCTTTCTACGGGGTTACTTCTCTGCTTGGCCACTGGGGCGGCGCTGTGGTTTGTTTACCTGTGCCTGGGTGTGCGAGCTCGCGTTTTGGGCGAGTTGCTGCGAGGGCTTCACGGCAGTAGTGTGTTACGTTTGCTTGTTTGCTTGTTTCCTTGGGGTTGTAGGGAGTTCTACCTCTCTGTTCGGTTTATGTTGTTAGTTTCTTACTATGTGGGGTTTGTTTTGTTATGCCTATCTTTCTGGGTGCCTAACCCCGGTCGATAGCAGATAAGGAAAAACCACAGCCACAGGGGGGTTTTCCAGAGCTATTGCTCCCTGAAACCTCCCTGAAGGGGCCAGGTTCTGGCTCATGGTCCCTGGTAGGTCTGAACTCCATAGCTAATATCCCGGTCTAATATAATGTACATTAGCCCGATAAGCTCCAGGGAGCCGTACGGGCTCCCCTCAGAAATTTTTGTTTCCATCTTTTTGACGTAATCATGCTGAACAGTTTCAATATCTGATGAAAACATGTCGTAAACCAACTTTCTGTACGTTTAGTCTTACAGTTGTGATACAGTTACTAACAAAGTTTGGAAAAGACATTCTTAGCATACAAAGTATGCCAATGTATGCCAAAATATTCAACTAATTCAGAACCCAGTATTGAATCATGCTCTTACACCCAAGCTCACTTACACGGAGGCCTTTCAATACACAAACTAAAATATTTGCCACCAGCTGGAAAGCGTGCAATAGGCCAACTTGAGTGCATAGTTTGTAAAACCACACAAACGAGAGCACAGAAACAAAAACTGGTGCAAACATGGTGTGAAGTATGTGCCGTCCCTTTGTAAGCTGTCAACTGCTTCAATGATGACCACTATGTCAATGACCTTTAAATGTAAAATAATGATGCAAAAACATGTAAATATTGAGTGTGTGTACTCGCCTAGTTGTACTCACCTAGTTGTGCTTTCGGGGGTTGAGCTTTGGCTCTTTGATCCCGCCTCTCAAACGTCAATCAACAGGTGTACAGGTTCCCGAGCCTATTGGGCTCTATCATATCTACACTTGAAACTGTGTATGGAGTCAGCCTCCACCACATTACTTCCTAATGCATTCCATTTGTCAACCACTATGACACTAAAAAAGTTCTTTCTAATATCTCTGTGGCTCATTTGGGCACTCAGTTTCCACCTGTGTCCCCTAGTACGTGTGCCCCTTGTGTTAAATAGCCTGTCTTTATCAACCCTGTCGATTCCCTTGAGAATCTTGAATGTGGTGATCATGTCCCCCCTAACTCTTCTGTCTTCCAACGAAGTGAGGTTTAATTCCCGTAGTCTCTCCTCGTAGCTCATACCTCTCAGCTTGGGTACTAGTCTGGTGGCAAACCTTTGAACCTTTTCCAGTTTAGTCTTATGCTTGACTAGATATGGACTCCATGCTGGAGCCGCATACTCCAGGATTGGTCTGACATATGTGGTATATAATGTTCTGAAAGATTCCTTACACAAGTTTCTAAAGGCCGTTCTTATGTTAGCCAACCTGGCATATACTACTGATGTTATCCTCTTGATATGAGCTTCAGGGGACAGGTCTGGCGTGCTATCAACCCCCAGGTCTTTCTCTCTCTCTCTGACTCTTGAAGTATCTCATCTCCCAAATGATACCTTGTATCTGGTCTCCTGCTTCCTACCCCTATCTTCATTACATTACATTTGCTTGGGTTAAACTCTAACAGCCATTTGTTCGACCATTCCTGCAGCTTGTCCAGGTCTTCTTGAAGCCTCAAGCTGTCCTCCTCTGTCTTAATCCTTCTCATAATTTTGGCGTCGTCAGCAAACATTGAGAGGAATGAATCTATACCCTCTGGGAGATCATTTACGTATATCAGAAACAGGATAGGTCCAAGCACAGAGCCCTGTGGGACTCCACTGGTGACTTCACGCCATTCTGAGGTCTCACCCTTCACTGTAACTCTCTGCTTCCTATTGCTTAGGTACTCCCTTATCCACTGGAGCGCCCTACTAGTTACTCCTGCCTGTTTCTCCAGCTTATGCATCAACATTTTATGGGGCACTGCGTCAAAGGCTTTCCGACAGTCCAAAAAATGCAATCCGCCCATCCTTATCTTTCTTGCTTAATCTTTGTCACCTGATCGTAGAATTCTATCAAGCCTGTAAGGCAAGATTTACCCTCCCTGAACCCATGTTGATGGGTTGTCACGGAGTCTCTTCTCTCCAGATGTGTTACTAGGTTATTTCTCACAATCTTCTCCATCACCTTGCATGGTATAAAAGTTAAGGACACTGGCCTGTAGTTCAGTGCCTCTTGTCTGTCACCCTTTTTGTATATTAGTACTACATTAGCAGTCTTCCATATTTCTGGTAGGTCTCCCGTTTCCAGTGACCTACTATACACTATGAAGAGTGGCAAGCAAAGTGCTCCTGCACACTCTTTTAATACCCACGGTGAGATTCCGTCCGGCCCAACAGCTTTTCTCACATCCAGCTCCAATAGGTGCTTCTTGACCTCATCTCTTGTAATTTTGACCCTTTCCAAGGTCACCTGGTTTGCTGCCACCTCTCCTAGCGCCGTGACTTCTCCCTGTTCTATTGTAAAGACCTCCTGGAACTTTTTGTCGAGTTCTTCACACACCTCTTTGTCATTCTCTGTGTACCTGTCCTCGCCCACCCCAAGTTTCATCACCTGTTCCTTCACTGTTGTCTTCCTCCTGATGTGACTGTGTAGTAGCTTGGGTTCGGTCTTGGCTTTATTAGCTATATCATTTTCATAGCTTTTCTCAGCTGCTCTTCTCACACTAACATACTCATTCCTGGTTCTCTGGTATCTCTCTCTACTTTCTGGTGTTCTGTTATTACGGAAGTTCCTCCATGCCCTTTTGTTCAGCTCCTTTGCTTTCATACATTCCCTATTAAACCACGGATTCTTCCTTTGCTTCTCTGTTTTTTCCTGTCGGGCTGGGACAAACCTGCTTACAGCCTCCTGACATTTTTGGGTGACATAGTCCATCATGTCTTGTACGGACTTGGTTCCGAGTTCTGTGTCCCAATGTATATCCCATAGGAATTTATTCATCTCCTCATAGTTTCCCTTTCGGTACACCAGTCCTTTGTTTCCCAGTTCTTTTTTGGGGGTGATAAAACCTAGCTCAACCAGGTACTCGAAGCTCAATACACTATGATCACTCATTCCCAAGGGGGCTTCCAACTTAACTTCCCTTATATCCGACTCATTTAGGGTAAATATCAGATCAAGCAAGGCTGGTTCATCCCCTCCTCTCATTCTTGTCGGTCCCTTGACGTGTTGACTTAGAAAGTTTCTTGTTGCCACATCCAGCAGCTTAGCTCTCCATGTGTCTGGGCCTCCATGTGGGTCTCTGTTCCCCCAATCTATCTTCCCATGGTTGAAGTCTCCCATGATTAGTAGTCTGGATCCGTTCCTGCTAGCCACAGAAGCTGCTCTCTCTATTACATTGATGGTGGACAAGTTGTTTCTATCATATTCCTGTCTGGGTCTTCTGTCATTCGGCGGGGGGTTATATATGACTACTACTATAATTTTCTGTCCTCCAGTTGCTATGGTGCCTGATATGTAGTCACTGAAACCTTGCCAGTTCTGAATTACCATCTCTTCAAAACTCCAACCTTCTCTTAGTAGCAAAGCTACACCACCTCCTCCTCTCCCTTCTCTCTCTTTCCTCACTACATAGTAGCCCTGTGGAAACACTGCATTTGTTATAGTTTTCGTTAGCTTTGTTACTGTGAGTGCTATTATGTCTGGGTTTTCCTCTAGTACCCATTCTCCGAGTTCACTTGTTTTATTTGTAATCCCATCTATGTTAGTGTACATTGCCTTGAAGCTCACTTTCTTCAGTTCATTTTCTTGTCCCTTTCTTGGCGAGCATTCTGCTGGTATGTGTGTGTGTGTAATTACCTAAGTGTAATTACCTAAGTGTAGTTACAGGATGAGAGCTACGCTCGTGGTGTCCCATCTTCCCAGCACTCTTTGTCATATAACGCTTTGAAACTACTGACGGTCTTGGCCTCCACCACCTTCTCACCTAACTTGTTCCAACCGTCTACCACTCTGTTTGCGAAAGTGAATTTTCTTATATTTCTTCGGCATCTGTGTTTAGCTAGTTTATATCTATGACCTCTTGTTCTTAAAGTTCCAGGTCTCAGGAAATCTTCCCTATCGATTTTATCAATTCCTGTTACTATTTTGTATGTAGTGATCATATCACCTCTTTTTTCTTCTGTCTTCTAGTTTTGGCATATTTAATGCCTCTAACCTCTCCTCGTAGCTCTTGCCCTTCAGTTCTGGGAGCCACTTAGTAGCATGTCTTTGCACATTTTCCAGTTTGTTGATGTGCTTCTTAAGATATGGGCACCACACAACTTCTGTATTTTGTAGCTTTGGCCTAACAAAAGTCGTAAACAATTTCTTTAGTATATCGGCATCCATGTATTTGAAGTTAGAAAGCGTGGCATAGGCTCCTCACACAATATTCTTTATGTGGTCCTCAGGTGATAGTTTTCTATCTAGAACCACCCCTAGATCTCTTTCTTTATCAGAATTCTTTAAAGATTTCTCACATAATATATAGGTTGTGTGGGGTCTATGTTCTCCTATTCTACATTCCATAACATGGCATTTATTAACATTAAATTCCATTTACCAAGTGGTGCTCTATGTACTTATTTTGTCCAGGTCTTCTTGAAGGGCATGACAATTATCTAAGTTTCTTATCCTTCCTATTATCTTAGCATCATCAGCAAACATGTTCATATGATTCTGTATACCAACTGGTAGATCATTTATGTAAACAATAAACATCACTGGTGCAAGAACTGAACCCTGTGGTACTCCACTTGTGACATTTCTCCAGCCCGATACATTGCCTCTGATCACAGCCCTCATTTTTCTATCAGTCAGAAAATTTCTCATCCATGTTAGAAGCGTACCTGTCACTCCTCCAATATTTTCCAGTTTCCAGAACAACCTCTTATGTGGAACTCTGTCAAAAGTCTTTTTTAGGTCCAGATAGATGCAGTCAACCCAACCATCTCTTTCCTGTAATATCTCTGTTGCTCGATCATAGAAACTTAGTAAATTCGATACACAGGATCTTCCAGATCGAAAACCATACTGTCTGTCTGATATTATATCATTTCTCTCCAGGTGTTCTACCCATTTAGATTTAATTATTTTTCCAATATTTTGACTATTACACTTGTCAATGATACTGGTCTATAATTAAGGGGGTCTTCCCTGCTTCCACTTTTGTAGACTGGAACTATATTAGCCTTTTTCCACACATCAGCTACAACTCCTGTAAACAGGGATGCCTGAAAAATCAGTTGAAGAGGAATGCTGAGCTCAGGTGCACATTCTCTCAGAACCCATGGTGAAACTCCATCTGGACCAACTGCTTTGTTCTTATTTAGCTCCTTGAGCATTTTTTCCACTTCGTCTCTAGACACCTCTATGTGCTCTATGTTGTTCTCTGGAATTCTTATTGTATCTGGTTCCCTAAAGATTTCACTTTGTACAAACACACTTTGGAACTTTTCGTTTAGTGTTTCACACATTTCCTTTTCATTTTCCGTGAATCTATTTCCCATTTCCAACCTCTGAATATTATCCTTTACCTGCAATTTGTTGTTTATGAATTTATAGAATAGACCTGGTTCTGTTTTACATTTGTCTGCAATCCCTTTTTCAAAATTTTTTTCTGCCTCTCTCCTCACTGCCGTGTAGTTGTTTCTCGCATCTTTGTATCGCTGGTATGTTTGGGGGTTCGACCTCTTCCTGTATTGATTCCATTTTTGTGTCTTTTGGTCTCTAGCCCTCTCGCAATTTCTATTGAACCAATCCTGTTTCCTAGTTCTGCATCTCTGTTTTGGTATAAATTTTTTTGTGCCTTTATCATATATTTCACAAAACTTGACATACATCTCATTCACTTCCTTGCCTAGCATCAAGTCTGTCCAATTATACTCACTAAAAAAATTTCTAAGGTCACCATAATGTCCTCTCCTAAAGTCTGGTTTTTCAACTGCTTCAACCTCCTTATTTTCTTCCAGCTTATAACGCATTGCATACTTTATTCCCAAAAAGTATAATATGTATGAATGTTTGTGTGCCTTCCTCGTATATTTTTAAAAATTTGGCATACATTTCATTTACTTCCCTGCCTAGCAACAATTCTGTCCAATTACACTCATTAAAAAATTTCCGAAGTTCCTCATAGTGACCTCTCCTTAAATCGAGTTTATCAACTGTTTCAATGTCCCCATTTTCTTCTAGATGATATCTTAAAGCATAATCAATGTCTAACAGGACGTGATCACTCTTTCCCAAGGGAGGAAGGTACTGGATGTCAAATATCTCTTCTTCTTTCCTGGTGAATACTAGATCCAGTACTGACGGTACATCTCCTTCCCTCATTCTTGTGGCCTGCTTTATGTGTTGATACAAGAATGTCTCCAGAATGAGGTTCACAAATCTGCATGTCCAAAAGTACTCCGTTCTTGCTTCATAGGCCTCCCAGTCTATTGCTTTAAAGTTGAAGTCCCCCAGTATCAACAGTCGTGATTTATCTTTATCTGCTTGTACAATAATATCTCTCATGACCATTATGAGGCCCTCTCGTTTGTCATCCAGTTCTTCCTTTGTCCATGTGTTGCTTGCTGGTGGGCTGTAGGCATTTAAAATTATCAGCTTATCATCCTGATTCCAGATCTGCAATGCCATTATGTCAATATCTTGAGGGTTTTCGTTTACATCTGTAATTCTTGCCAACTCGAACAAATACGATATAATTGCGGACACATCTAAGTAGGTTAATACAAAATATTACGAAATTATAAAAATGTACAATACCTGTATATATTAATATACCCACCGAGGGCTCCTCCAGAAAATTATTGTATCAATCTATTAATGTTGAATACTCTTAAGCTCATGAAAAACAGAAATAAACGTACGTGGATGAACAGTCACATTTCCTACAGCTTCACCATGTGCTTTTGGAGCATCAACAATGACCTTGAATATGTAGACTCCCTGCATCAGATGAGATAGAGTGATAGTTTGACTATTTGTGTCACTGACTGAGCCATGGTCATTACCACTGGGCTGCTGCAGAAGGGTCCACTCGAACTTGCATTCTGAAGGTACTAAAGCAAAAAGACTATTCAGTTATTTTACCTTACATATTGTGACATTGTATCATTTACTAGAAGAAAACAAAGACAATTTCCTACATTTTTTTTCTCATTACTGGAATGTCATATAATATGACTTTACCTCATAACATGGTAGAACTTTATCCTATTATTGCTGTAATAAAACTAATGCTTTAATAATGGATCAATTAGCTACCTAACATGGAAGAAAATAAGCACCACCAAGGTCATTATTTTGAAGGGAAGGCATTACCTTCCAACTATGTTTACAGTTCCAAGTTGGCAGAATAAAAAAACAAAACATATTTCTGACAATTTAATTTGTCTGAATAACACTGTCAATAAGTTGCCCTGGCCAGCCACCCTGAGGTAACACATTCAATTTACATACCTCCAATAGCATATGCCGAGAGTGTAACTCTCTCCTCGTAAAAAGTATTGCCAGCACGAAGATACACAGTTTTGTTATTGATGCTAACAACAAGTTTTTCAACTGGTTGCTGAGATGACATGTTTGGAGCAGAAGTTGAAACAAACTCCTTCTGAGTCACATCACTTGTGGATGCCACAGATAAAGCAGAGGGAGAAGCAGTCGAGGATAATGAACTAACAAAACCTGAACTTTTGCCGTCATCCCCATCAGAAGAATGTGTGGTAGATTTTTCTTTGGGAGCCAAAGTTGATGTAAGTTCTTCCTTCATACATTCCCCCATAGTTGTGTTTCTATAAAAACCAGAGCGGCACTGACATAATCCATCTCTTCTTCTGTTCCCAAAAGGCACACATTCCTCATTCTCCTTACACTGATGTAGACCAAATTCACATCTCTTATCATTTGTTGTTCTAATGTTGCCTGTAAGTAGCACTGAGGACTTCATATCTTTTTTTACAGAATTACTTGCTGTTGGTGATTTCTCAAATTCCATGTGTGTCATATTGTTACTGAAATAAAGAACAAAATTAGAGATAAAAATGTATTTTGGGGGGCTATAATTAAATACAATTGACCACATGCTTTCTGGACACCTCTTATCTGGATATGTCTGTTATTTGTTCAGGATTCAACAGAATAAAAATGTGTGATAAATTGGTGAGCCAAGCTAAACTGGTCAGGAAAGCTAAATTGGAGAGGCGAGTGGGCAGTCCGAATAAAACTGAGATAGAGTGGAATGTAAGAGTAGTACAAACACTTCAACATCTGAGGCCTGATGAGGCCTCAGATGTTTAAGTGCTTGTACTGTCAGCCTGCCTGTCTGGCCTCGTCAGGCAGGCTGATAAGCTAGTTAGGCTGCTGGCTAGACACTAGTTGAACTGCCAGACTAAACAGATTGTAAGACTAGATAAGCTGTCAAGATGGACAAGCCGCACAGATGCCAAACAGGAGAGAGAATGCCAGACAGACAGATGATGATTCCCTCCCCCTATCCTCTTCCACAACTCACACTGTACCTGTGTTAACACCTGCTGTAGAATGAAATAACATCAAAAGCCATAAATTGTGTCAAAATCCATTTTTGTTTTCTTGTATATATATTTAAATGAATAAATAGCAAAATATAAAATAATAAGTCCTGTTATTTACAATTTGTCATGAGAGTAAGCAACTCCTGCACCACCTCCGACCTTTCTACCAATATACCTACCCTCCCCGACTCCTCCTCAGCTAAGATTAATGTGAGCTCATGGACCAGTGTCAGTTGTGTCCATCGTTGTAGTTCATCAAGACCATGAAGGACATGCCCCCTCCCCAGTAACACCGCTCCCTCACACTACCTACCCTAACACCCATTTGCAAGCACCCACATCGGGCCTGGTAGCCGAGTGGACAGCGTACAGGACTCAATCCTGTGGCGCGGATTCGATTCCCGGACCAGGCAGAAACAAATGGACAAAATTTCTTGAACCCTAATGCCCCTGTTACCTAGCAGTAAATGGGTACCTGGGAGTTAGACAGCTGTTATGGGCTGCTTCCTGGGTGGGTGTGTGTGTAATTACCTAAGTGTAGTTACAGGATGAAAGCTATACTCGTGGTGTCCCATCTACCCAGCACTGTCATATAATGCTTTGAAACTACTGACAGTTTTGGCCTCCACCACCTTCTCACTTAACTTGTTCCAACCGTCTACCACTCTGTTTGGGAAAGAGAATTTTCTTATATTTCTTCGGCATCTTTGTTTAGTTAGTTAAAATCTATGACCTCTTGTTCTTGAAGTTCCAAGTCTCAGTGAGTGAGTGAGTGAGTGAGTGAGTGAGTGAGTGAGTGAGTGAGTGAGTGAGTGAGTGAGTGAGTGAGTGAGTGAGTGGAGTGAGTGAGTGTAATTACCTAAGTGTAATTACAGGATGAGAGCTACGCTCGTGGTGTCCCGTCTTCCTAGCACTCTTTGTCATATAACGCTTTGAAACTACTGACAGTCTTGGCCTCCACCACCTTCTCACTTAACTTGTTCCAACAGTCTACCACTATTTGCGAAGGTGAATTTTCTTATATTTCTTCGGCATCTGTTTAGCTAGTTTAAATCTATGACCTCTTGTTCTTGAAGTGCCAGGTCTCAGGAAATCTTCCATGTCAATTTTATCAATTCCTGTTACTATTTTGTACGTAGTGATCATATCACCTCTTTTTCTTCTGTCTTCTAGTTTTGGCATGTTTAATGCTTCTAACCTCTCCTCGTAGCTCTTGCCCTTCAGTTCTGGGAGCCACTTAGTAGCATGTCTTTGCACCTTTTCCAGTTTGTTGATGTGCTTCTTAAAATATGGGCACCACACAACAGCTGCATATTCTAGCTTTGGTCTAACAAAAGTCGTGAACAATTTTTTAGTATATCGCCATCCATGTATTTAAATGCAATTCTGAAGTTAGAAATCATAGCATAGGCTCCTTGCACAATATTCTTTATGTGGTCCTCAGGTGATAGTTTTCTATCTAGAACCACCCCTAGATCTCTTTCTTTATCAGAATTCTTTAAAGATTTCTCACATAATATATAGGTTGTGTGGGGTCTATGTTCTCCTATTCCACATTCCATAACATGACATTTATTAACATTAAATTCCATTTGCCAAGTGGTGCTCCATATACTTATTTTGTCCAGGACTTCTTGAAGGGCATGACAATCATCTAAATTTCTTATCCTTCCTATTATCTTAGCATCATTAGCAAACATGTTCATATAATTCTGTATACTAACTGGTAGATCATTTATGTAGACAATAAACATCACTGGTGCAAGAACTGAACCCTGTGGTACTCCACTTGTGACATTTCTCCATTCTGATACATTGCCTCTGATTACTGCCCTCATTTTTCTATCAGTCAGAAAATTTTTCATCCATGATAGAAGCTTACCTGTCACCCCTCCAATATTTACCAGTTTCCAGAACAACCTCATATGTGGAACTCTGTCGAAAGCATTTTTTAGGTCCAGATAGATGCAGTCAACCCAACCATCTCTTTCCTGTAATATCTCTGTGGCTCGATCATAGAAACTGAGTAAATTCGATACACAGGATCTTCCAGATCGAAAACCATACTGTCTGTCTGATATTATATCAATTCTCTCCAGGTGTTCTACCCACTTAGTTTTGATTAGTTTTTCCAATACTTTCACTATTACACTTGTCAATGATACAGGTCTATAATTAAGGGGGTCTTCCCTGCTGCCACTTTTGTAGATTGGAACTATGTTAGCCTGTTTCCACACGTCTGCTACGATTCCTGTACACAGGGATGCCTGAAAGATCAGGTGAAGTGGAATGCTGAGCTCAGATGCACATTCTCTCAGAACCCATGGTGAAACGCCATCTGGGCCAGCTGCTTTGTTCTTACCGAGCTCCTTTAGCATATTTTCCACTTCATCTTTAGACACCTCTATCCACTCAATGTTGTTCTCTGGAATTCTTATTGTGTCTGGTTCTCTGAAGATTTCATTTTGTACAAACACACTTTGGAACTTTTCATTTAATGTTTCACACATTTCCTTTTCATTTTCCGTGAATCTGTTTCCCATTTTCAACCTCTGGATATTATCCTTTACCTGCAATTTGTTGTTTATGAATTTGTAGAATAGGCCCGGTTCTGTTTTACATTTAACTGCTATCCCTTTTTCAAAATTTCTTTCTGCCTCTCTCCTTACTGCTGTATAGTTGTTTCTCGCATCGTTGTATCGCTGGTATGTTTGGGGGTTTGGCCTCTTCCTATACCGATTCCATTTTTGTGTCTTTTGGTCTCTTGCCCTCTCACAATTTCTGTCGAACCAATCCTGTTTTCTGGCCCTGCATCTTTGTTTTGGTATGAATGTTTGTGTGCCTTCCTCGTATATTTTTAAAAATTTGACATACATTTCATTTACTTCCCTGCCTAGCAACAATTCTGTCCAATTACACTATTAAAAAAATTTCGAAGTTCCCCATAGTTGCCTCTCCTTAAATCGAGTTTATCAACTGTTTCAATGTCCCCATTTTCTTCTAGATGATATCTTAAAGCATAATCAATGTCTAACAGGACGTGTGTAATTACCTAAGTGTAATTACCTAAGTGTAGTTACAGGATGAGAGCTACGCTCGTGGTGTCCCGTCTTCCCAGCACTCTTTGTCATATAACGCTTTGAAACTACTGACGGTCTTGGCCTCCACCACCTTCTCACTTAACTTGTTCCAACCGTCTTCCACTCTATTTGCGAAGGTGAATTTTCTTATATTTTTTCGGCATCTGTGTTTAGCTAGTTTAAATCTATGACCTCTTGTTCTTGAAGTGCCAGGTCTCAGGAAATCTTCCCTATCGATTTTATCAATTCCTGTTACTATTTTGTATGTAGTGATCATATCATCTCTTTCTTCTGTCTTCTAGTTTTGGCATATTTAATGCCTCTAACCTTTCCTCGTAGCTCTTGCCCTTCAGTTCTGGGAGCCACACCTAGTAGTGTGTCTTTGCACCTTTTCCAGTTTATTGATGTGCTTCTTAACAGTATCGCTCGCTTTGGACACCGATCACGTCCATTTTTTTGCTCTCGAGTCCTAGCAGTGGACAGGACTCGCGTCCACTACAAAAATATTTGCATAAAATTCATTTTTTATCTGATCGACCTCGGGATAGTTTCAAAATAAGCACCATTAGAATGCGCACAATTTGATATCAAAATGAAAGATGTAACACAAAACATGATGTCAGAACACTTGAAAGATTATAAATACGTTTTTGGGTCTAAATTTTAAATTTTAAATATTTGTTAAAATTCTATTTATTGTGCTATTATTATAGGACTAGTTTTAAAATGCGCGCCTTTATATTGCGAACAATTTAATACCTAAACGAGTGATGTAACATGAAAATTGATGTCAAAACACTGGAAAGATATAAACAATTTTGATGATGAGCATCCAAAACTAAAATATTTGTTAAAATTCCAGTTATTGCTCTATTATTATGAGACTAGTTTTAAAATGCGCGCCTTTATATTGCGAACAATTTGATACCAAAATGAGCGATGTAACATGAAAATTGATGTCATCAAACTGAACGAGTATACACATTAGGTTGTGGTGTGCAAATTGGTGCTCGTTCATGGGTAATTTTAGGCTTTGCTGCGGGGAGTCTCGCCAGGCTTTTGGACATTATATGCATATACATCTGCAGGGAATTTAATTGCGAACACAATGATACCAAAAGGAACAATGTAGCCCGAGAATTAACCCTCAAACCGCGCATATCATATATAAATGATATCAGTGACAAAACCGAAACCGCGCACATCATTTATATATGATTTCGTGTCTAGCGCTATAATTTAAACACCCCGCCTGGGATAGGGGCAGCTATAGTACAGCCACGACCGATAGTTGCCAGATGCCACCTAGAAAAAAAATCCAGGCCAACATTCTTGGGTGTTATAGCGTCAGTATTGAGCAAGCCACCAAGGCTGGTGCACGCAGCACGAGCTCACAGCACCACTGTTCAGCTTGTGACCACAGCATCGTCTACAAATACCATAATATAAATGATACTGCTATTATTTAGCAGTGATAGTATTACTGAAGCCCCCTGACTGTGATAAAACTGATCAGGATTCTGATAATAGCAGGATTGTGGTGATATTTAGCGCTGTGCTCCATGGAGGAAGGAGTAAGGCTGTGGCGAGGGAGGGTTGTGGCGTCGTTTTCTGACTGTGTGTGGCCACCATTTATTGACTGCACTCACCATACCAGCTTAGTGGTTCGATATGGTGAACACAAATGTAGATACTTATATATAACGTGTGTATAGTGTGAGATAACAGCGAGAGGAGTAGGTTGGGAGCCGCCATTTTGGTGAGGGAGGAGCATCGTCTGCACGACTTGGCATGTTGCTTACTGATGGCCACTATGGTCTTTGGGCACCATACCAGCTTATTTGTTCAGGTATGGTGAATAAAACAGGTAGATACTTATATATAATGTGTGTATATAGCGTAATAACACCACAAACAATATTGTTGAAGGACAAATATTAGTGCGTCTGGCCTTGAGGGCGGCCGCCGATCAGCTGACTGTGAGTAGCTACATCTTATGGCCTTTACTCACCATACAAGCTTAGATGTACAGTTATGGTGAACAAAACATGTAAATACGTATATATAATGTCTGTGTATAGTGAATAAATACAGAAAGAGTATTGTGGGAGGTAAATGAGGGTGAGTGAGGTGGTGTTGAGGGAGGGAGTGGCAGTGAGTGGCTCGCTGGTGTTTGGTGGTCACTCCTCGTTGCTTTTTGACTCACAAGACCAACTTAGTAGTGCGTTATGGAGTACAAAACATGCAAATACTTATATATAACCTGTGTATATAGTGTAACAACAGCAAAACTATTTGTTTATTGTTTTATGAACATAATAATTGAATCACTAATATGCACACCATAATTTTGAGTACAGCGATGGTTCACACATTTTATAATATAAATATACCACAATTCACTGTATGGAATAATATTACTGCAAAAAAACTAAGAAAAAATCAATCAGAGACATTGAAATAATTAGGTAATAATATATTTGTGGCAACTGCCGTCTGACAGCTCGGGCGGAGTAGACCTCGTCTGGCGAAGGCTCTGCCAACGCCCCTTTTTTGCCACACTTCCCTACCCTATTGCAGCTAAAATATGCCACCTATGATTTTTTTGTTATTTTTTCCGTGATCAGGGAACAAAAATGAACACTTCTATAAGACGAAAGAATTTTTTGGATTTTTTTTTTTGTTGCGCCTGTGGGTGTGAATTCCATTTGGGCCCCTAGCGGTTTGAGGGTTAAAAGTGAGAAAACTGAAATGAGTATACACATTTTACTAATATTGTGCGCTCACGGGTAACTTTTCCAACTTTAGGCTTTGCTGTGGGAAGTCTCGCCAGGCTTTTGGACATTATATGCATATACATCTGCAGGGAATTTAATTGTGAACACAATGATACCAAAACGAACGACATAGCACGAGAATTAAGGTGAGAAAACTGAAACAAGTATACACATTTAGGCGTCGCCGCACGCTCGCCCGCACCATTGGCCCCATGACGTCAAAGTCTGCGGTGCTCTCGTGGGGTGTGCGATAGTGTTAAGGGGTCTTCCCTGCTGCCACTTTTGTAAAATGGAACTATGTTAGCCTTTTTCCACACATCAGCTACAACTTTTGTAAACAGGGATGCCTGAAAAATCAGTTGAAGTGGAATGCTGAGCTCAGGTGCACATTCTCTCAGAACCCATGGTAAAATTCCATCTGGACCAATTGCTTTGTTCTTACTTAGCTCCTTGAGCATTCTTTTCACTTCATCTCTAGACACCTCTATCCGCTCTATGTTGTTCTCTGGAATTCTTATTGTGTCTGGTTCCCTTTAGATTTCATTTTGTACAAACACACTTTGGAACTTTTTATTTAACCACCGTGCTGTGGCGAGTTTATTGTGAAATCCCCCCTGTGCACATGAAATAAAGCGTTCCCAAAAAATTATTTTTTCTTCGTAAAATGATAAATTCCCTACCCTGAACATGTTTATGTAAAAATAAATTCCAAATTCCACTTACTTTGGCTGTAGGAATGTGCACAAGATGCGCCTGGTCGCCCGTGCATGAATCGCCCAGACACGGTCGCGCAGGCCATTCAAGCACTGGGTGTTGCCACAAATATAATTTCAATTATTTGTTCTATGTATTTCCAATGCAATTTTTTTTTTTTTTATCGTATATGATGCATATTTATGTCCTTTACAATATGTATACAGTAGAACGTTCATAATGTTCCATGAAACTGTGATACATGTGTCAGTAATGTGTCCACAATAAATGTTTATTGTCGCAATATTACTTGATAAAAATTCACTAAAATTACAGTACTGTATGTACAGTTTCACACACTGTTTACACAGTAACACACTGTATTACACACTCATTACTTCAGAAGAGAGTAATAATCAATGAAGTAGTCCACAGTGCACAGCACAACTTCACTTTCGTTGCACCAGGTACAGATAAATGTTCGCTTCCTGTTTCTTCATTCTATGTGCTCGCAAATAACGCACTCATGTACACCCTTGGCTTTAGTACTTGTACGTTGTATGTAGCCAAGCTTGTAATGCACAAGGTAGTATTGAAAAGATTATAGGAAAAGATGAATTTGTAAGGTAGTCTTGAAAAGATGAATTTGTATGAGCCCACACACGAAGAGATTCAGCTTGCCTCAAAGAGTGGCCGTCAGTCAGAAAGAGATTCAGCTAACCTCAAAGAGTGTCCGTCAGTCAGGAAGAAATTCAAGTATTACATAAGAACAAAGGTAACTGCAGAAGGCCTATTGGCCCATACGAGGCAGCTCCTATCTATAACCACCCAATCCCACTCATATACTTGTCCAACCCGCGCTTGAAACAATCGAGGGACCCCACCTCCACCCTGTTACCGAACCATTCTTATTCGTGTTCGAACCATCTTATTCGTATTCGAACCATTTGTATTCTTGAAAATATCTATGGAAAACACCACCATGGAAGCCGCTAACACTGTTCATCTATGCTACTTGTATCAGATGCATCATCACTGAACGCAGAAAACGATTCATCTACGTATCATCTAAATAAATTGGAGATAGCAGAGGATAGCAAGGGTGACGCTTAGAGCTACAACTGGGTACGCTTGCTGTATCGTCCTCAGAGGTGCTGTATAAATTGCATCTGACCTGTGTGTTAGGTCCTTATTGCGCCTAGCTCCACCAATATTATGACCCTTATGTTCTTCAAACAATAAGGTTTGAATTTCACCGACAGAGCATTATCTTTCAACACCACATCAGACAGGTGTTTGAGAGCCAGAGATGCATGCGCCACCCATGGTTGCTCACTCAGAACTAACCCAGACAGCAGCCCTAGGGCATTCTGGGAATTTTTTCCAAGATGGCTGCCTCTCACTGGAGGTCCTACGAGTCCATTTATTACACAACCAACCTCGTACACATTTATTGTGGGTACCAAAAAATCAAAGAGTTTTCTCAGTTGGCGCAGTTTCCCGCCGACCGAGAATACTCAGTTGGCGTAGTTAAGTGGTAATGTTTCACACATTACCTTTTCATTTGCTGTGAATCTATTTCCCATTTTCAACCTCTGAATATTATCCTACACCTGCAATTTGTGGTTTATGAATTTATAGAATAGATCTGGTTCTGTTTTACATTTATCTACAATCCCTTTTTATAAATTTATTTCTGCCTCTCTCCTCACTGTCGTGTAGTTGTTTCTCGCATCTTTGTATCGTTGGTATGTTTGGGGTTTGGCCTCTTCATATATTGATTCCATTTTTGTGTCTTTTGGTCTCTGGCCCTCTTGCAATTTCTGTTGAACTAATCCTGTTTCCTAGTTCTACATCTCTGTTTTGCTATAAATTTTTTTGTGTCTTTTATCATATATTTCACAAAACTTGACATCTCATTTACTTCATTGCCCAGCAACAAGTTTGTCCAATTATACTCCCTAAAAAAAATTCTAAGGTCGCCATATTGTTCTCTCTTGAAGTCAGGTTTTTCAACTGCTTCAACTTCCTTATTTTCTTCCAGATTATAATGCATTGCATACTTTATTCCCAAAAAGACATGGTTACGTTTACCCAAGGGAGGAAGGTATTGAATGACAAATATCTCTTCCTTCTTCCTGGTAAACATCAAATCTAGCATGGAGGAAACGTCCCCTTCCCTCATCCTCGTAGCTTGTTTAACATGTTGATACAAGAATGCTTCCAGGATGAGGTCTACAAATCTACAAGTCCAAAAATCCTCTGTTCTAGCTTCATATGCTTCCCAGTCTATAGATTTCAAGTTGAACTTCCCAACTATCAACAGTCGTGATCTATCTTTATCCGTTCTTGCTATAATCTCTGTCATTATTGCTATAAGACCCTCTCGTTTACTATCTAGCTCCTCCTTTGTCCATGTGTTGCTTGGCGGTGGACTATATGCATTTATGATCATTAGTTTATCATCCTCTTGGCAGATCTCTAGTGCTATTACGTCAACTTCTCGTGGATTGGCAATCATTATTTCGTTCACCTCTAAGTGTTCTTTCACCAGCACAGCAATGCCACCGCCTTTCCTAATTTTTCTGTCCCATCTCCAAATTTAGTAGCCCCTTGGGAATATGACCTCATTTAAAATAACATCTTCAAGTTTTGTCTCCGTGAGTGCAACATTGTCTAGTGCCTGCAGCTGTATTACATCACTCAACTCCAGTATCTTCGATCTCACTCCGTCTACATTGGTGTATACTATTTTCAGGAACACGTTCCCCCTCTCCTTATTCTTCACTACCCCTCTCTCTAGCAATTTTGTTGGCTTGCCTTTTTGTACCATTTTACTGGCCTGCCTACCCCTATCACTTTGTGGAAAAAAGAAAATATTTCTTCTTCGTTTCTGTTCTCGTTTAGACGTTTTGCTTCTACTAGGTTTAGTTTCAGCTTCTCTCTGTCTTCTCTTGAAAGATATCGTCTGAACGACCACACTTTCCCATCCTCATCACTTTGTAATTTTCTAGCACTCCTTAGTACTTCTTCCATCTGTTTTGCACCGTTTAGAGTGATCCTCAAAGGTCGATCTTTCCCTTTTACGTACAGTACCTGCCTATTCTCCTGTAGTCGCACACATTCTCTATGGTAGTAATCTACCATAGCCTTTCCTTTCCTTTCCTTTCCTAATAGTTGGCCTTCCACGAGGCCAACAATTTTATCTACTACAGGGGTACCTCGGTTTAAGAGTTTAATCTGTTCCTGAAGACAGCTCGTAATCTGAAAACTCGTAAACCAAAGCTAATTTCCCCATAAGAAATAATGGGAAATGAATTAATCCATTCCTGACTACCCAAAAACCTCACTTCAAACTAAATTTTATACCTAATTCATCGAAATCTACACTACAAAACTATGTTCAAGTTATTACTTACCCTTGCTGATGATTGCTGTTGGCGTATGGAAGATGGAGAGGAGGGGGGAGGAGGAGAGGTGTTACTGTTAGGAAGGGCAGTCCCCTTCCATTATAACATCAGGCAGTGAGGACTTCTCTGGTGTGCACTCTCCGGCACGTTTTACCTGCATACCACTAGGACCTGCTTGTGGCTCACTGCTTGCTCGTCTTACTAAGAATCTGTCTAAAGACACTTGTTTTTCCCTACATTTTAACACTTGTCTGTAGTAAGACATCACATTGTCATTTAAAAGGTCAATGCAAAAGCCTGCTACAGCTTTATCTGGGCGAGTTTTTTCAACAAAACTTTGCAGTTCTTCCCATACTTCACCCATTTTCTTAATGAGGCAGGGATATCCTCTACTGAACTATTTTCTTAGGTTGAACCTTACCACTGGCTTTCTTGGAACCCATTGCGAGATATAAGTAACAACTTTTATGTTCAAATGGCCAAATATCCAACAAAACACTGTAAATCCTGGTGAAGAATTGAGGCGGGATAGTCACTGGGCGTAAGGCACTGGTAAACTGAGCGGCGATCTCAGTGCCACCACGCGCTAGTTGGCCCATACGCATATCAACATCCTTGTATCTTGAGGCAATCCTTGTATTCCTATACAAATTTTCCGAGCAAATCCTGCTCGTAACCCAAAAAACTCATAGCCAGGGGCGCTCGTAAGCCGAGGTACCACTGTACTTTCGCTTCTTCTACAGCTCTTTCTGTCCTAGATGTTATCTCCTTTTCTTTGCAACCCAAAATTATCAGAGACTTACTCCGATCAACTGTGTTTTGCACCAATTTCAGGTTAGATGCCAATTCCTTTCTCACTTCCACTCTAATGTTTGTTTTATCTTGGTTGCTGCAGTGTTTGGCTTCCTTTACTGCTTCTTCAAATTTTCCTTCTCCTTGGCCACTTGTGCATAGGTGAGTTGCATATCCTTCTTGCACTGTTCTATTCCCTGTGTAACTTCCTCCATCTGTGCTGACAAAAGCTGTTTCTCCTGTTGAATTTCCTTACCTAACCTGTTTTAGTCATTTATGTTTAAATTTGCTTTAACTTCTTCCAAAGCTATTTTTATGAGTTTATTTTCCTCTTCCATGGCATTACAATGTGTTTCCAATTGATTCTTGTCCTAGCACAAGTCATTCACTAAACCCTCACGACATAAAACTTTGCTACACAAATAGTCATTACTTTCATTCAAATTACTGATTATTTCTACATGAAAGTTCACTATAGTATCTAATTATGCCAACTTGTTGTGTAGACTGCTTATATCAATGCTTTCTTCATTGAATCCCCCAAAATCAAGCTCTGTTTAGTTTATCCTCTTGCTGGCGGACATCTTGAATGTTCTTGTCTGCACTGGAACACTAGGGCAACTTTTTCTCATCCAATTTTTTCACTTCCCTTAGCACATTCCTGTTATCTCACCTATTTTTCAAAAGCAATATACACTACCTTTATATTCCCTGGGACACCACTCAGTATCACCAACCTGTACTACAATACTTAGGATTGTTGAAATATGCTGGAGCTCCTCTGATGCAAGTGTTAACACTAGGGGTGTCACCTTTTGAATTCCAATTCAAATTTGAATTGAATTTGAAATCTTTTGAATTTTGAATGAATTTTGAGTTATATGTGTGTGTGTGTGTGTGTGTGTGTGTTGGGGGGGTGGAAGAAAAAACAGCATGTAATGAAACGCCATTTTCTGGGCGAGACCCGGAGGCTCCCCGGAGCTATACCGGGCTGATGTGTATATATATTAGACCATAGCAACAGTCAATCATAGGAGTTCTAGGCCTACCGAGGACCAGAGCTAGAACCTGGCCCCCTCAAGAGAGGCACGAGGAGCAATAGCCTAAAGAAACCCCCGTGTAATTGGAAGCAGTCTTTGTCTGCCAAATACCAGATCAGGCACCCAGAAAGGTAGAAATTCCAAAACAAACTACTGCTTATCAAATAATTTGCAAACCGAAAGCCGAATTAGCTACAGAACTCCCCAATCAAAACCAAAGAAACAAGTATGACGTCACCACAAACTCTGCGCATCCGTCTGCGCAACCCCCCCTCCTCCAGGAGGGGGACGGGGGGGGGGGGAGGGGTCCCAGACCTCCACACAGGCAACTCTCCTCAGTTCAGAGGCCGAGTGTCGAAAACGCAAAAAAAATGCCGACTGGAGGGAGGGAAAGATGCCGGGGAGCCTCCGGGTCTCACCCAGAAAATGGCGCTTCATTACATAACGCTGGTTTTCTGTGGAGAGCCCCTTCGGCTTCCCGGAGCTACCTAACCAAAGATAAGAAAAAGAGGGACTTACCCGGGAGGTGATCATCACTTGCTCCTCAACTCGAAGTCGAAACAACTAGAAACCAAGGTAATGTCGATTGAAATAAGGGTAAAAGGGATTGCCGCATGCATGCTGACCAAGATATTGACTAGACCTAGAATCAGGTCACTTAAAGATATAATCACTGGAGAACTAACTCTGGACAGAAGAGCCTCCAATAGCAACAGGTGGACCCAATGTGCGATAAACTCCAATACATTCGATATAACAAACACAATCACCGAGAGGGGTATCGACGAAATGCATGCAGACTTTGTTATGCAAGCCCCTTGAGAATCGCTGCCAGCAAACTTTAAGATTATGGCTCTTGAAGGAAAAAAGAACCAGATTAATCCTCATCTGCTACATAATATTGCACAGATGCATATAGAAGCAAACTTGGTATCTGACAGCTTAACATACTTCACAGATGGATCAGTAGACCAGCAGGGACAAGAAACCAGAGCTGCAGTTAAAGCAGAAAACTCTGTAAATAGTTGGAGACTTTCAAATGGGTGTTCGACTTTACAAACAGAGATGCTAGCCATTCAAAAGGCTTTGGAACATGCTCTTGCTGAACACCGACAACAGGTTATCATAAGTACAGATTCCAGAACTGCCACTGAAACCTTGCAACAAGAACACATACGTGATAACATCCATCTGATCACAAATGTTATATCATTAATTCAAACACTCAAACAACAAGGCTGATGGGTACTCATCAACTGGGTGCCAAGTCATGTGGGAATAATTGGAAATGACATTGCAGACGAAGCTGCAAAACTTGCAACTAAAAGAAGTAATGTAGACATTTACATACCACAGAGTCTATCACAGACTAAGAAAGTAATTAGAAACAAAGCAATGCAAAAGATGTACAGTGACCACAACACAGCAGTTGCAACATCAGGATCTGCGGGTTGGTACAAGAATTCAACCAACTACAAACCACTTAGTTTGATGAAAGGGAGCAGTAGAACAACAGAAGTACACTTACATCGCATCAGGCTTGGATACCCATGTGCATGGGAAATAGGCTTACAGGTTCCGGAAGATGAGAGAAAATGTCAGCACTGTGGAGAAATGCCGGACAGACACTGGAACATTATCAAACACAGTGCAGAGTTACAAACCCATTAAGATTTCAACTTAGATTCAACAGAGCACAAGTTGTTAAACACATGGGACAAAATCTTACTGAAGCAACCATACGAGTCATAAATACTCATACTCCACCCAAATAAAACAGAAACAAGCAACTCTTAGTGGGCTGGCAAGAGGCTTAGGGCCCCACGCAGGAATATCCCTAATAAAAGAAAAAAAAAGCAGCCAAAGCCGCGAACCTACCAACGTTGTGGGCACAGGGATAGACCGCAGGCTAGCTGGGCCGAATAATCCTGCGGATGACCTGAGACCTGCGCCCTGGAACAGGGAAGAAGGGAAACCGGGTCCACCCAAAGTGGGTCCCCTACCACAGAGGCCGTGGCACGCAGGTAACGGCGAAGAGCTGCAACCGGACACAAAACATGATGCACCCCCGGCCGAACCAACCAAGCATCAATAACCCAAGGACCCCTTCGGAAAGCAGCAGACTCATTCTTCACCAGAAAAGGAGAAGGCTGCAAATGAACAGAACGACCACCAGGACCGAAAGACCAGAAACCCCTGCGCCAAAGGAGAGCATGAAGCTCCCCGACCTGACACCCAGAGGCCAATGCCAACAAGAAAAGAGCCTTAGAAAAACAGTCCTGAACCGAGGGGGCCACCACAGACTGAGGAGAAGAGAGAGCACCCAGTCCAACGACCAGGATGGCTCAGGCAGCGCATGAACAGGCCGGAGGTGAAACAACGCCCGAGAAAGCTTGCGGAACGGAGCAGAAGTGACATCCACCCCGAATGCAAGCTGCTGTGGCTCCGCCAGTGCCGCACGATACAAGGCGACAGTACTTAGCATAAGATGATGGTCCTGAAACAACCAAGAGAGAAAGGACAAAACAACCCAATCAGAAATTGAAGACAACCTACGAAGAGACAAAAAATGCCGAAAGGACCGCCAGGAAATTTCATACTGCTGTCTAGACGAAACTCGCAGGTGGGATACCATCAACGAAGCCACCTGATCACATACAAGTGGTGATACACCTGCATAAAAAAAAAACAGACGCAAAGAGTGGAGGAGAAGATCGAACCAGCCACGTACCGTACCGGACCAAACTGATCTGCTGAAAAGAGGCGAGCCGCAAGAAGACCCTTGGGTTCGGACATTGAGCAAGAAGCGCCAGAAACCAGGGCTGGGTCAGCCACCAAGGAGCCAACAGGACTACTCTCCCCCTGGCAAGTCTTCAACCAAGCCAGGATCCGGAGCAACAACTGGACCGGTGGGAAGAGGTACAAGACCACTACCTCAACCAGTCCAGCCGAAAGGCATCGACCCCAACGGCTTCGCAGTCTGGGAAGGGCGCCACATAAACTGGAAGACGCCTCAACCACGACAATGCGAATAGGTCCACCACTGGGCGCCTGTACGTTCGGCAGAGCGAACTGAACAAGTCGGCGTTGACCATCCATTCTGTGGAAAGGATAATGAATTGAGAAAGGCCATCTGCCAGGACGTTTGACACTGAACATGAACTGCTAGGAGAGCCAAACCCCGAGAACTCAGCAGACGAGTCACCCGAAGCGACCAGCCCCAAGGAACCAAGGACTACATTGAACCCCCGCGGTTCAGGCAATGAACCACCGGGGAGCAGTCCAAATGGAGCCAGATCGATGCTCCTCGAGCAACATGAATCCTCTGAAGCGAATGCCACACCACCGCAAACTCCTGCGCCGTGCTGTGAGCTCGACGGAAGGACGGACCCCACTGACTCTAGCCGGCCTGGTGAGCACTTGTCACAAACCCAAAGCCAAGAGACGAGGCATCCATAAACACAGAGCGAGGGCTCGGGAAGGCGCCATGGCACAGAACCCCGAAAAACCCGCAGAGGAAGCCGGCGACGCAGCAGCCGACGCAAGGCTCACGGGATCCGAACCCATCGATCGCGAGAGTGGTGGAAGGGACGACCCCGAAGAAACCAGAACATCCGCCAAAGCCAGATCCGACCTAATGGGTAGACCAGCATGGCAAAGTTAAGGCTCCCGCACAGCCGCTCGAACACCTGAAGTGTGACCTGGGTGCCCTCCAAAAACAGCCGGAGCTGGGACCACAGCCGCAACAGCGTCACTGGAGGGAGACACAAGGAAGCGGTCCGAGAGTCCCACACAAGACCCAGCCAAGTCCGAACCCAAGAGGGAACCAAATGGGACTTTCACCAATTCACCAAGAACTCGAACTCGACGAGCTGGGAAAGAACCAAATCCCTGGTGAGCAGACATGCGGACTGGCTGAGAGCTCACACCAGCCAGTCGTCGAGGTAAGCTAGAACCCGAACCCCCCTGACAGACGCAAACGGGTCACCATGACCCAGATAAGGCGTGTGAACACTCGAGGTGCCAGATTCAAGCCAAATGGAAGGCAACGAAAGCGAAAAGCTTGTAGCCCCACTACAAAACCGAGCTAGTCCCTGAACCCCGGATGAATCGGGACATGCCAATACGCGTCCCTGAGGTCCAAAGACAGCATCCAGGCACCCGGTGCCAAAAGCAACCGGACCTCAGACAGACTGGTCATCTGAAAGGAGGGGCAATAGACCCAGGGATTCAGATAAAACAAGTCCAGTATGAATCACAGATCCGCACAGTCCCATTTTGGAACTGATAACAGATGGGAAACCCACCTGAGAGACGTTGATATTTCGCCCACACCCAAGCGAACCCACTCCCGGTTGACCTGACAGAGCACAGGAGAAGAGGCCTGCCCTGCCAGCCCCGATCCCCCCACAGCAGGTGAAGCGACCCAACCCCACCGCAGGCCGGAGAAAATGACTCGAAATGCCCACGAATCGTGGGACCAGGCGAGGGCAAACAGTGCGAGCCTCCACTCTATTGCCCCACAGCCAAAAGGACCAAATGGCCTCTGGAAAACTTCCTTGTGGTTGGGGGGTATTCCTTGTCTGCCACTGACCGGGGTTAGGCACCTAGAAAGGTAGGCATAACAAAATAAACATAACTTGGTAAGAAAAACAAAAAATGCGAGAAATGCTCGAATGTTATCAGTTTAAAAGTTGTGTTTATACAGTTTTCATTCATAAGCAGTGGGTTTTCCGGCTGGATAAACCAACATTTGGCCTTTGTTAATGAGGACAGGCTGGATAGTTCTTTGTTGGCCTTTTAGATGGACGTTCTGTGACGTTCCCTGCCATGAGCTGGATAAGGGGTTTTGATAAGCAGCGCTTCGGCTATGTCTAGCTTGCGAAAGGGCCGACGACCCCTACGAGAGCCTGACTGATGCTCAGAGCGATCACTGCACCGACCAGATGCCAACGGTGCCGGCCCCGAATCTTGGCACTACTGGCTTACGACGACCGAAGGAACCCCGAGACCTGGCATGACCCTTCCGGACAAGACCACCACGGCATCCCGGAGAACCAACAAGTCCGACATAGGCCAGCAACTAGATGAAGCCGCTTTTAGAAAATACACCACCGCAGACTCTGCAAACAGGAACAGACAAAAAGGGGACAAAAATCTAAGAGCCAGGGCCCAAGCCGATTCCAAAGAGTGGACGAGCACCGCCTGATGGCATGCGAGACGAGAAGCAAAGAACAGGGTCACCGCCTCCCTCGGAATTGGCACAAACAACTTCAACAAGGCAGCCGATGCCCGAGCTACCAAATTAAACACACCAGACATCGGCCCAGATCCCAGTTCCTGCACATCCGAGCCGAGCCGGTCCGAAGACAGCTCCAGCAGTGGAAAGAAACGCAAGACCACGTTTCAAAGCCAAATGCCCACGGGTGCGCAAATCCTCGGCCACCAGGGATGCCGAAAGGGAGGGATCCTGCACGAGAAGCTGAATCTACTCGACATCACGAGGAAGAACAGGGGCAAACAAGCACACATTGAGGTGCTCAAATTCGCCCACTAAGTAAACCTGGAACAACCGTAATCACTTCCCGCCAATGAAGTGCACGGGTCTGACAGAACAAATGTCACGCCCTTAATGAAAAAAAAAGGGCAGTCTGCCAACCAAGAAGACTCCGGCACCTTGTAATGCATCCAGAAAGAAAACGAGGATCCAAACTCGAAAGAAGAAGGATCGATTACCGAGGCGTAATCCGGGTCTCGCAAGAGGTAAGCCGCAAGGGTTTCCCGCGTCACCTTTGATGTGATGCGGGAAGCCGAAAACCTCTGGCAGGAGAGAGCCGAGAAACCCAAGGGAACCCGGAACCGAACCCAGGGAGGAGTCGCACTCATATCAAACTTGTACAGGGAGAGGGGATAGGAAAACCCCTCCCCTTGTAACAACAAGCCCCGTGCCGAGGGTACCAACACCTAAGCGGGGTCAAATAGGGCCCAAGCACCCCAAGTCAACTCCTCCCCAGCCCCGAGAACCTCTACGTCAGGACCTGGGGCCGAGCTGTCCTCCAAACACTCTGCCTCTGGAGAAAAGCTAGAATCCACCGGAAAAGCCGGGATGAAGGGAGGCCGCTGGCATGGCCCAAGGGCTCCAGCAGGAGGAACAGGCTCGAATGCCTCCGCCGCCGATCCGGAAGGGGTATTCCCCGAAACCGCCCGAGACTCACCACTAGGCAAACCCTGCCCCGACTCTGAAACCCTCTGACATTTGGGAACCGGGTGCAGGGTGGGGGGGGGGAGCAGGATGAACCACAGCAAGGGAAGGACTAGAGGGGTGCAGACGAAACCAAAGTTGAGGCGCCTAACACCCCAAAGTCCGGGTCCCTATAACCAAAGCGGGACAACCGAAAAGGCAACCAACCGTGCGCATTGCAGCAACCTAAACCTTGCATGCAACGCTGAAGCTGGATTTCGGGTCAAAGGTGTCATTGACCCAACAAGCAGCATGGCGGAGGCAAAGACAGTGAGTGTCACCCTGAGTCAAGGGAACAGAGCAACCTTCAAACTCCCACAAGGCGAGATGGGATTCTGAGGTCTCTTCCATCGGACCACTGAGCCCCCAAAGGGGTTTCCAGAGCCCTTAGGCTGACTGCTAAGGAAAGCCCCAGGCGAGGTACTGCTAACTGGTTATCCCAGAGCTACCAAGCAAACAAACTATAACCTGAACCCCTGCGATGTGTGCAAGCATGAGGACCTAGAGGAGGGCCACCAAAATCATACAAGTGGTCCTACCACCATACCAGGCAGACCCCCACCAGGCAAAACAAAACAAAATTATAAGAAAAACCCAACAAAAGCACAACATCTCCAGGTGAACAAGAACCAGTTGCTATGCGTATATCAGACAGCTGCACAGTACCTTGTGCCCCTGCCAGCGACGAAACTACCTTCTACCCAAGGGAAAACAGGAGCAAGAACCACCTCGGCTGAACCACAAGGGCGGGCAATAACCGAGCAGCAACAGAACCACGTGGAGGTAGTTCCCGAATGGCCCAGGGAAGATCACACTGAAGCCGCAAGGGCAGTACTTACAGGGCACCTAAGAAAAGGCAGCCCCAGTACTCTTGTGTTACTTCTGGCTCACTCGATACCAAAACTGAACACCACCACCGCACTGCAGCACTGCTCAAAGGATGGAGCCAGAGTCGATCAACCATTCGCCCTCACAACAGCCTGTGAACTGAGGAGAGTTACTGGCATGGAGATCTGGGACCCCCCACATCCCCCTCCCAGGGAGAGGGGGGGGGGTTTACGCAGACGGATGCGTGGTGTTTGAGGCGACGTCATACTTGTTTCCTTGGTTTTGATTGGGGAGTTCTATAGCTAGTTCGGCTTTCGGTTTGCAAATTATTTGATCAACAGTAGTTTGTTTTGGAATTCCTACCTTTCTGGGTGCCTGACCTGGTAGATGGCAGACAAAGACTGCTTCCAATTACACGGGGAAGTCTTTAGGCCATTGCTCCTCGTGCCTCTCTTGAGAGGGCCAGGTTCTGGATCTGGTCTCTGGTAGGCTTAGAACTCCTTCGACTGACTGTTGTCACGGTCTAATACATATACACATCAGCCCGGTATAGCATTGGGGAGCCAAAGGGGCTCTCTACAAAAGAAAAAAAATAGTAGTTAGTAACAGTTGGTTGACAGTTAAGAGGCAGGCCGAAAGAGCAAAGCTCAACCCCTGGAAGCACAACTAGGCGAATACATGCCAATACCCACTCATGCATGCCAATACCCATACCCATATCCCCATACCCATATGCCAATACCCATACCCACATGCCAATACCTATACCCATATGCCAATGCCCATACCCATATGCCAATGCCCATACCCATATGCCAATGCCCATACCCATATGCCAATGTCCATACCCACATGCCAATATCCAAACTCAAAGATCCTCACATACTCCCAGTGCCCCCACTTCCAGATGCCCCCCCCCCACTCCCAGACACCCACCCCCCCACTCCCAGATGCCCCCCCCACTCCCAGATGCCCCCCCCCACTCCCAGATGCCCAACCCCCCCACTCCCAGATGCCCAACCCCCCCCACTCCCAGATGCCCAACCCCCCCCACTCCCAGATGTTGGAAATTTCCAACACTAATACAATACTGTTGTATTATTAACTATTACTAAAATCTACTAATTACTGTAGTAACTAAAATTAACTAACAGTAGTGTTCACATGAACTAATAATTGTATCTGTACAATAATGCTGGAATTCTCACGTAACCAAACACCAGTATTGCGTCAGATTCTGCCAAGTTAAACACATTTATATCCAGTGTGTTAGAGAATTGAGTGTGATTCTCTAAAAACAGCAGTATTCCGTGTGATAATTATTTACCGATAACATAACTCCCCAACGATTGTCAAATCGAGAGTTTTAGTTATAATTGTTATCAAGTAATAAAATTTACCGTCACGCGTGAATGCCATGGAGAAAACTAAAATCATCTCCATTTCTCGTTTACCATCGTAAGACGAGAAAGTAATAATATTTAGCTCCCTAGAATTACAACCCAGTCTTTATCAAAGCATTTTAGCCACAACTACGCGAAATAATATTATTCGTGATAAATAATTTGTGTGGCGAATGCGGGACGCGGGGTGGAGAGGGAGAAGCCATTGTTGTGATAGACGCCAGCTCGAGGAGAAGTCGCCTGTGTGCGGCGTGAAGACTTGTTGCGGAATTGAGCAACTCGTTTTGGTGTCAGAGTCTAGGATACGTTGTGGTGAATTGTCAGCAAGATTTAACCTGACATTCAGCCCGGAACTAGTTAATTTGTTCTACGTGATCCATCGTGACCGGCCAAATAAGTGCGTCGACATCCAAACCAAGCTAGCCACCACGTGTTCGCCATTGTGACGCTAGAGCCTGGGACGCGAGTTTCGGCAAGCTTCAACTTATACAGTGCCCTATTAGCTAAGTACTTACATAACTCCCTTTTGATGCATCATTAGAGATTGTATATAGCAGGGTAGCTTGTCGTCACGTCGAGCGATATAAATAAACCACATGTTAGTATTCTAAATTAATTTGATTCCCAATTTCTTGAATACAGATATTTAGTAGCCTAGTACATTGCTACGTAATATCCCTTAATTTACAGCTCGCGCGTGAGGAATTCCACGAGCTGTTACTTTACCCGTGTTGTTCATCTCCCAGTGTTCTACGAGGAATTCCGGAGATTCCGAGGATGATTCGTAACTGATGTCTTTGAAAACGTCTTCAAGCTAAGACTTTTCGTATTTCTTTGATTATTCAAATTATCAGTATTTTGATTGTCATTTATGGAATGCTGTGCGCACTGGAGATAATACGTGTTTATTATAATTATTAATTTCTGATATTTATGATCCATATTCTTATTGGTGACAAATTTTCTATTGATTCTCTAATTGGTCATAAGATTAGGTTATTACACAATGAACTGGTGTACGAACCACACTAGTTCCTAGACATATATGAAGTTCTAGCAATAACCCCCAAATGTAGGTGTTTGAGGCTTTGATTCAAGTAAATTATTTATACAGCCCATTAATTATTCAAGTGATTGTATTTCCTAATATTTATCCATAGTCACTGGTTCTTACAGGAATTTCTAATGATCACATTTTAGTAGTTTCCCTCTTTACTATAAAAGCGGGTGGTCCTTCGTAATTGATTTCATTACTGTACTTTAATAAGTATATAAATAGAGTCAAGCCCCAAATGTCCCACACCAGATGCCCAACCCCCCCCCACTCCCAGATGCCCAACCCCCCCCCCCACTCCCAGATGCCCAACCCCCCCCCCCACTCCCAGATGCCCAACCCCCCCCACTCCCAGATGCCCAACCCCCCCCACTCCCAGATGCCCAACCCCCCCCACTCCCAGATGCCCAACCCCCCCCCCTCCCAGATGCCCAACTCCCCCCCCACTCAGATGCCCAACCCCCCCCCCCACTCCCAGATGCCCAACCCCCCCCCCACTCCCAGATGCCCAACCCCCCCCCCCCCCACTCCCAGATGCCCAACCCCCCCCCCACTCCCAGATGCCCAACCCCCCCCACTCCCAGATGCCCAACCCCCCCCCCACTCCCAGATGCCCCCCCCCACTCCCAGATGCCCAACCCCCCCCCCCCCAGACGCCCCACACCCACTCCCGACGCCCCACACCCACTCCCAACGCCCCACACCCACTCCCGACGCCCCACACCCACTCCTGACGCCCCACACCCACTCCCAACGCCCCACACCCACTCCTGACGCCCCACACCCACTCCCGACGCCCCACACCCACTTCCGACTCCTGATGCCCAACACCCACTGCCGACGCCCACACCCACTCCCGACGCCCACACCCACTCCCGATGCCCACACCCACTCCCGACGCCCACACCCACTCCCGACGCCCCACACCCACTTCCAAAGCCCAGAATTTCTCATTCATAAACACACAAAATAATGGAGAATTTTCCCATGAAGTTGTTGAGTTTCCCTTAGATTTTCTGGATGATTAATTACATATTCAGACAGAACCAGTTTTTCATTCAGTCCCAGTTCCGAGCCATTTGGAAAGCATGTGGTTGTCTGTATAACCTTATTCCATACATTTCTAAATACAGTCGAGCAGATACAGCTTGAACTGTGTAAGAGAAAATAAGCATTTGACAAATTAATGAAAGAATCATCAACCACTACTACCTATGTATATTGACCTGTAGTATAGTAGTTAATGCAGTTGGCTCACAACTACTTGGACTCAATTTGGAAATCTCAGGCAAGACAGGGACATTTGGGATGTATTTCTATTAGTATTACCAACAAGATATCTACTACAGAGCACCACTTGGTTTCCGAACTTTAGTTATCCGAAACTTCCAGTTTCCCGATTGGGGTTGGGGAGTCATGCTACCCGAACAAAGTTCGGGTAGGAAGGGGTCCGCCAAGCGTCACGCCGGTTTGTTGTGGTGGGTGGGAGATGGTCCAGTTTGCCCGCTGTGACTTCACAGATTCACGGCCTATTATTCCTATTATTTTGAATTGCCATAAGGCTGGAATGTTCATTCTGTGCTTTTGTTTTACATATCTGCACAATCAAGAAACATCTGTGCACCATGTTGGCTCCAAATGCACGCATTGCGTCAGTGGTGGGTGGATGGACGATGGAGCTTAGGTGGGAGGCAGTATGAATGAGGGGGGGGGGGGAGAATCAGTGAGAGAGGGGGAGAGAGAGATGCTAGGAGGGAGGGGGAGGTAGGGAGAGATGTTAGGAGGTAGGGAGAGATGCTAAGAGGGAGGGGGAGGTAGGGAGAGATGCTAGGAGGTAGGCAGGAAGGGATGGAAGTAGTGAGAATTAGGGAGGGAAAGGCAGGCTGGCAGGCACAGGCTGGCAGGCACAGGCAGGCAGGCACAGGCAGGCAGGCACAGGCAGGCAGGCACAGGCAGGCAGGCACAGGCAGGCAGGCAGGCGCAGCAGGGAGTGAGTGGTAGTCACGCGGTTGAACCGCGTGACCTTGAGAGATGGGATGTAGGGGGGCGGGTGGTTTGTTGGTGGTGGGGGCGAGACCGGCTCATTCCCGAAGATAAGCCTAACACACACTACCCGTTAGCATGATGGCAGGGAGGGAGGCAGGCTGGCTGGAAAGGAAGCAGGCAGGCAGGCTGGGAAGGAGGCAGGCAGGCAGGCAGGCTGGGAAGGAGGCAGGCAGGCAGGCAGGCTTGCAAGCTGGGAAGGAGGCAGTCAGGCTTGCAGGCTGGGAAGGAGGCAGGCAGGCAGGCAGGCTTGCAGGCTGGGAAGGAGGCAGGCAGACAGGCAGGCTTGCAGGCTGGGAAGGAGGCAGGCAGGCAGGCAGGCTTGCAGGCTGGGAAGGAGGCAGGCAGGCTTGCAGGCTGGGAAGGAGGCAGGCAGGCAGGCAGGCTGGGAAGGAGGCAGGCAGGCAGGCAGGCTTGCAGGCTGGGAAGGAGGCAGGCAGGCAGGCAGGCTGGGAAGGAGGCAGGCAGGCAGGCAGGCTTGCAGGCTGGGAAGGAGGCAGGCAGGCAGGCAGGCTTGCAGGCTGGGAAGGAGGCAGGCAGACAGGCAGGCTTGCAGGCTGGGAAGGAGGCAGGCAGGCAGGCAGGCTTGCAGGCTGGGAAGGAGGCAGGCAGGCTGGGAAGGAGGCAGGCAGGCAGGCAGGCTTGCAGGCTGGGAAGGAGGCAGGCAGGCTGGGAAGGAGGCAGGCAGGCAGGCAGGCTTGCAGGCTGGGAAGGAGGCAGGCAGGCAGGCAGGCTTGCAGGCTGGGAAGGAGGCAGGCAGGCAGGCAGGCTTGCAGGCTGGGAAGGAGGCAGGCAGGCTTGCAGGCTGGGAAGGAGGCAGGCAGGCTTGCAGGCTGGGAAGGAGGCAGGCAGGCAGGCAAGCTTGCAGGCTGGGAAGGAGGCAGGCAGGCTTGCAGGCTGGGAAGGAGGCAGGCAGGCAGGCTTGCAGGCTGGGAAGGAGGCAGGCAGGCAGGCAGGCTTGCAGGCTGGGAAGGAGGCAGGCAGGCAGGCAGACTTGCAGGCTGGGAAGGAGGCAGGCAGGCAGGCAGGCTTGCAGGCTGGGAAGGAGGCAGGCAGGCAGGCAGGCTTGCAGGCTGGGAAGGAGGCAGGCAGGCAGGCAGGCTTGCAGGCTGGGAAGGAGGCAGGCAGGCAGGCAGGCTTGCAGGCTGGGAAGGAGGCAGGCAGGCAGGCAGGCTTGCAGGCTGGGAAGGAGGCAGGCAGGCAGGCAGACTTGCAGGCTGGGAAGGAGGCAGGCAGGCAGGCAGGCTTGCAGGCTGGGAAGGAGGCAGGCAGGCAGGCAGGCTTGCAGGCTGGGAAGGAGGCAGGCAGGCAGGCAGGCTTGCAGGCTGGGAAGGAGGCAGGCAGGCAGGCAGGTTTGCAGGCTGGGAAGGAGGCAGGCAGGCTTGCAGGCTGGGAAGGAGGCAGGAAGGCAGGAAGCGATATATGGGTGTTGAAGTGAACCATGAACCACGTGACCTTTGAGTGTGTGTGTGTGTATGGGTTTGGGGTGGGGGGAGAGGGGGAGGTGTATCGGTGGTGGGGGAGGGACCGGCTGACTCCGTAAGCCTAACCACACTCCACAGACCTGTGACCCAGATTTGTTTCTTAAATGTACAGTACATCATCGTATATTTTAGGCAGGATGTGCCTGCAGGCTGGCAGGAAACATCCAGAGGATGTTTGCCAGACGTCTTAATAATCAGTTAGGAACAATTAAGGACTTTTATAAAGCGGATCAGGACTTCACTTATTGGTGAGTACAAACAAAACACAGTCGCATTTACGCTATGAACCTGTCGATTTTTTCCCCTAGAGTTTTTTTCGTAAATTTTTTCGGAAAAATTTCTTTTTACATTTCTAGTTTATTTTTTCCCCTCTATTTCTCGTATACGAACTTACATGTTAACCGACGGGTCTCGTCCCCCAAGGGGTTCGGAAACCAAGTGGTGCTCTGTATTATTCTTCAGCTCTATCTTGCCTATCTATCTATTATTCTTCAGCTCTAGGGAGCCGGTCGGCCGAGCGGACAGCACGCTGGACTTGTGATCCTGTGGTCCTGGGTTCGATCCCAGGTGCCAGCGAGAAACAATGCCCATTGTTTCTTTCACCTTATGCCCCTGTTACCTAGCAGTAAAATAGGTACCTGGGTGTTGGTCAGCTGTCACGGGCTGCTTCCTGGGGGTGGAGGCCTGGTCGAGGACCGGGCCGCGGGGACACTAAAAAGCCCCGAAATCATCTCAAGATAACCAAGATAATTTGCCCTTTTCAGGCCCCATTCAGACAACAAACTGTACTTCAGTTTTGGTTTCTGTACTATAGAATTGCATGACACTAGCATGAACCGTTCCCGAGTATCACCCACACTAGCATGAATTGTTCCCGAGTATCACCCACACTAGCATGAACTGTTCCCGAGTATCACCCACACTAGCATGAACTGTTCCCGAGTATCAGCCACATTGCAGCATGAACTGTTCCAGAGCATCACCCACACTGTAGCATGAATTATTCCCAAGTATCACCCACACTGTAGCATGTCCACTCCGGGGACATGATACACATGTACCAAGTTGTGGCACAATCAACTAAGGTATGTCTGGGATCATCCCGGACGTAAGTTCGAACCCTCATCACGGCCCTTGTGGATTTGTTCATTGATGTATCATGCTATTGTGATTTCTGTGTGTATTGAAGTAAGGGCAAAGAGGTAGAACAGCTTGTTGACAGAGTCCAAGTGCATGGGGCTCCATAGCATGAATTGCGTAAAACCCCAGTTTGTGTCTCGGAGAGACTGCAGGATCCGTGTGAGGGCAGTAGCACTCCCGGTTGCAATTCTTTTACCATGTTTTGTTGCAATCGACTAAGGCGCATCTGGGATCATCCCGGATGCAAGCTCGAACCCTCATCACGGCCCTTGTGAATTTGTTCATGTCCACTCCATAGCACCCACACTAACATGAACAGTTCCCGTGAATCACTCACACAGTTGCATGAACTGTTGCTATGAATCCTCCAGAACATAGCATGAGCTGTCCTCGAGGATCATCCACTCCACAGCATGAACGATACTCGAGGACTATCCACTCCATAGCATGAACGGTCCTCGAGGACCATCCACTCCATAGCATGAACGGGGTTCGAGGACCATCCACTCCATAGCATGAACTGTCCTCAAGGATCATCCATGCCATAGTATTGTAACAAGAGAGCAGTACATAGTAGAACAACATGAACATCATAACAGTACAAACAAGCCACAGGCGCGGTGCCAGACAATGGAAAAGTTACACCTCTGTAGAAGTTAATCAGGGGGAGAGGTCAATGGTCACGGAGTCACGAGGTGGTCAGAGTTGATGCCGTCATGATAATCTACAGGGATTAACTCCTCCACATCAAATGCAAGCCCTCATGTTCAGCTGGGGAGTAGATCACTGCCAGACACAGTAGAGTGGGAGAAGTCTAGGAAGACGGTGTGAGTGGACACCAGGAGAGACCATCTCGATGAAAATTGTGGCACACCATTCGAGTAAGTACGGCTCTCTTGAACTAAAGCACATTATCAGTCATTTATTCTTTGCCTTTGTTAGGGAATATAGTTAGGAAAGTGTCTATTTAATTGTTTCAAATAAAGTCATATGTATTGTCAAATGTCATTCCAGTGTGTATTAATGGTTCCTTGTCTTGAGTGTGTGACGATAATCTCCTTCAAGAGATTGAGCCTGCTCTTCCCTCCATAATTACGTCTTCACAATTATATAAAAAGACTATGGAAGAAATGTCCAACAACGACAACAACACCAGCAAGGCTTGCCAGGGTGAGCAGAAACGTATGCAGCCAGCCACCTGTTCGAACTCCAACCACCAAACTACCCGTTGATCGCTACGGCTCCGCTGATTGGTCGCCGGTCTGGCTGCACCTGCCTCGCCCCCCCCCAATACTACCTGATGTCTGGGGTCGCCCCAACATCAGTCCTCAGAATGTTCAGTGCTTTCGTAGCCAGCACTCCTCCCAGCTAGACGTTAGCGTGTACTGAGAGAGGTGGTGGCTTTAAGCCAATATTCCAGCACCTCCCACTTACCTTTTGTGTTGCACTTCTTGTTATTTTGCCTTAACGTAACTTTTCATTGTGTCATTTAAGTATTCTTATTATGTTGATTCATTGATTTTATTATAAGAATTTGTTTGTGCATTATTTTCATGTTTTGATTTATTTAACGTAATTAAAATTTCATTGTTAAAGTTTACTTGTGTTTTGTGTGTCTTCTCCTTACCTTACCACAGACGAAGTTCCAGTTTTTCTATATTTTTTTTTATAACTATGTGACGAGGCCATACCCCTAGCCTTAAACAGCCGAACACCGACGCGTTACCGTCACAAGTTATATGGGGGCCTGTCCTAGGAGCTTCACTCAGGTACTGGTGCCAAGTGGTAATTTATGGTAAGCGTATTTAACTCTGTTAACGTAGCTTTACTATTTTTCATTCAATTTCATTTTTTATAAGGTGCGGTGTATTGTGCATTACGAGAGTAACATATAGTGAAGGTGAGACAACTTTGGATTACGTGGTGACTGTAGGCCGCAGTCATACTCTTAATTGGTCATCTCTCCCTCCTTGTTATTACTCGTATTTACCATCTATGTCCCTTGAATATTTCTCATTCTGACAGATCATCATATTGGTACCCTGGTACTGTGGTCTGCCCCGGGTCAAGAGTACCCAATCTTCTGCAATCTGACTGTAGGAGGATAAAGAGGGCCATAGTTCCTCTAGCTCGAACTTTAGTTGCTGAATTGGGACCTCAGCAGCAGTTCTCGTCACCAGTTGACACCTCGCACCCCTACACGTCAGTCAGAGATGATGATACATACAACGGTAGGGAATTAGCTTATTTTTTCAGAGCACAAAAGTTCGCTAATTCTGTAAGTATCATATTAAATTCAGTAGGAAAAACTTGCTTTGTCCTATAGAGACTTGGCAAGGTATGCCTACATCCTTGGACTACCAATTTTACTTTTGAAGCATTTAACTGTTTCATTTGTTTTCGAAACTTTGTTTCATTTGTTAGTAGGATTTTCTTGCCCTTATTCTCTTACATGAGTACCGGGTACAAGATTTCCTGCGCCCTTGATTTAATTTAATCATTTAATATCTTTCACTTAACGTTAATTGTTAAAGATCACACAGGATAGGTACCAGTTGCCACGTTGTCCTGTTTCTGACATTTCATTATTGAACATTCGTGTACCTTTATTTGCTAATTTCACCATGTTTCGTCTCCAAACTTTCCGTGCAAATCCAGCAGGTGAAATAGGGACTTTGAGTCGTGCCAAGAGGACTGAACTACAAACTCTTGCACATGAGTATCAACTAGAAGTTCCCTACCAAGCCAACAAAAATGACCTACACAACCTGTTGCTGGATTACTATTTAGAGCAAGGTAAGATAGACTCTGAAACTCATGAAACTTACTATATTGCAGATAAAACTGACTTGGCAACGATGAAACTTAAACTAGAGCTGGCTAAGATTGAACGTGAGCAGCAAAAGGAAGCCCGCGAACAGCAAAGGGAAGCCCTCGAACAACAAGAACGAGCAGCTGCCATACGAAGAGAAGAACAAGAACGCGAAGCTGCTTTGAGGAGAGACGAACAAGAACGCGAAGCTGCTTTGAGGAGGGAAGAACAAGAACGAGAAATCACCCTCAGAGAACGTGAAGCTGCTTTGAGGAGAGAAGAACACGAACGCGAGGTCGCATTACTCCGTGAACGTGAAAGAGTACAGCTTGAAACCAAACAACGCGAGTTGGAAATACAACGCGAACATGACAAGCAACAAGCGACTCTGGCTCTAGAGTGTCGTCAACGCGAAATCTCCTTGGAAACTTCACACTTCACCCAACGCCAGCAAGCTACTGCCAATCTTCCCGTCAGTTTTAATATATCACATGCAAGTAAGTTAATGCCATCCTTTGTAGAAGCAGAAGTTGATGTTTTTTTCACCACCTTTGAAACCCTTGCTAATCAACTCAGTTGGCCTGTCAACCAATGGGCCACACTTCTCAGAGTCCATCTTACAGGTAGAGCTGCAGTCACACTCAGTACTTTGGCGTCTGAGAATGACTACTACACTCTGAAACAAGCAGTGTTGGACGCCTACCTACTTTCCACCGAAAGTTATAGAAGGAAATTCCGTGACCACCTGAAGGCAAGTACCACTACCTTCCTTGAGTTTGCTAACACGAAACGGAGGTATTTCATGAAATGGCTGGAAGCAGCACATGTCTCTACTTTTACAGAACTCGTCAACCTGATGCTTGTTGAAGAATTCTTGAGACGTGTGCCGCCTCCTGTCCGCCTCTACTTAGCAGATAAAGAAGAAACCGACTACCTGAAGTGTGCTAAGTCGGCTGACACTTACAGCCTCATCCACCGGCTGACACCTGAACCATCCTCCAGTAAGAAGTCGTGGTACAGTTACGAGAAGGTGAGCCCCGATCAAGCTGGTTCACAACTGTACTGCAAGTATTGTAGACTCTATGGACATACCATAGACAAGTGTGGTAAGTCTCAATACAAGGGAACCACTGACCAACAACGACCCAAACCAACTCCTCCTAAGTCCGGTAAGCCTGTGATGAATGTTGGTGTTGATGTTAATGATCTTTCTCTTTTCAGTAACCACCTGTATACTGGAACTGTCTCTGCCAACGGTTCAAATCCGGAGGGACGTTTCAAATTGAAGATCTTGAGGGACACAGCGGCTCTACAATCGATCATCTTGAAGTCGGCTGTGCCCAACATAGTCTACACCGGGGAAACAGTCTTCATCACTGACCTCACTGCTACCACTCCATACCCTCTCGCCAGAGTCCACCTGGATTGTCCCTACGTGAACGGGGAAGTCCAAGTCGCCGTCAGGGAAAAGCCTTTTCCCATGCCTGGAGTGCAACTTCTCCTAGGCAACGACTTGGCAGAAGACCTGCAACCGACCAACCTGATCGTCATGGACAAACCCCAGGTGTGTAACTCTGTGCCCAGAAACCCTATTCTTGAGTATGTTCCAGCAGAGGTTCAAGAGAGTGATGAAGTTTCTCCTCCGGTTCTCGTGACCACCCGTGCACAAGCCGCACGTCCACAGCCAGCTGACTCTACTGCTACCGCTGTCCCTCAAGACCCTCAGAAACTACCCCCGCATCTGACCAAGTTGGAGTTCCGTAAGTTGCAGAGGGAAGATCTTACTTTAACACCATTGTTTTTCCAGGCCGAGACTCAACCCGACAGTATTCCTGGGTTCTTCCTAGAGAACGACTTGCTCTACCGCAGATATAGACCCAGTAAACTGAAGGAGGAGGACGATTGGGCCAACATCGAACAACTTGTGATTCCCACCAGCCTGCGGCCCACTATTCTACACCTGGCCCACGGAGCATTCTCCCACTACGGCTTCAACAAGACTTACCATGGGATTCGCCAAGACTACTACTGGCCAGGTATGGTAAATAACGTCAAACAGTACGTAAAACAGTGTCATACATGTCAGATGGCAGGCAAACCGAACGTCTCCATTCCCAGAGCACCACTGATTCCCATACAGGTGCCTGCGGAACCTTTCCACAGACTCATAATAGACTGTGTTGGTCCTTTACCTCGGACCAGTTCAGGTAACGCCTACATCCTAACCATCCTGTGTCCTACCACCAGATTTCCCATAGCAGTTCCAGTGAAGAACATCACGGCTGCTACGGTTATCAAACATCTATTGAAGATCTTCACTCAATACGGATTTCCCAGGGAGATTCAAAGTGACTGTGGCACCAACTTCACCAGTGATCTCTTCAAAAGGACACTGGAGGAGTTCAACATCAAACAGGTATTGTCCAGCCCCTATCATCCTGCTTCACAGGGTTCTCTTGAACGTAGTCATCAGACCATCAAAGCACTCTTGAAAAAGTTTTGTAGTGAAACCTCAAAGGATTGGGATAAGCAGATTGACCTAATAATGTGTATTTTCAGAAGTCTCCCCAATGAGTCCCTAAGAGTATCTCCTTATGAGATGCTCTACGGCCGTAAGTGCCGTACTCCCCTTAAGGCTTTCAAAGACTCTCTCAGAGATGCCACCTTCAGTGAGCATCAGAATGTGCCCCAGTTTCTTCAAAACCTTCAGCACATTCTAGAGAGAGTCCACCGCTTTGCCCATGATAATCTATTGAAAGCCCAGGTGAGAATGAAGACTCATTACGACCAGACCAGCAAAGTAAGAAAATTCAAGCCGGGAGACTTCGTCCTTGCTTATTTCCCTATCCCAGGTTCACCTTTACAAAACAGATTTTCAGGACCCTACTGCGTCAAAGAGTGCAGGAATAATAATAATTATGTGATAGAGACTCCAGATAGGCGGCGGAAGACCCAGCTGTGCCACGTCAACCTCCTGAAGCAATATAATGGTACTCCTCCCACTGTCTTGACTAATTATTCCACATTCACAGAACCCTACATCCACAGTGAGACCTTCCCAGCTTCTCCTCCCGAAAGCACTGACAAGGAGTCAGCGCTTTCTAATTCCGAAATCCTTAATGATCTTCCCAAATACTTTCAGGATAATCATAGTGCATCTCTCGTCAAGATCTTCAGAGAACATCAAGAGTTGTTCAGAGATGATCCCCAAGAGTGTAATGTTACCCAGCACGACATCCAACTGCTCCCCGACACCCGGCCGATTCGTCAACCCTTCTACCGAATCAGCCCGAGCAAGAAGGAAGTCATGCGTGCTGAGGTGCAATACCTCTTGGATCATGGACTGGCTACACCTTGTGAGTCCCCCTGGGCCTCACCCTGTATCTTGGTGCCCAAACCCCAAGGTAAGGTGCGGTTGTGCACCGACTATCGTAAACTGAACTCTGTCACTGTCAAGGATGCTTACCCCTTGCCAAGGATAGATGACATCCTTGATGCCATTGGTAGTGCCCAGTACTTGTCCCAAGTGGACTTGCTTAAGGGGTACTATCAAGTGTGTCTAACGGAGCGCGCTAAAGAGATATCTGCCTTCATCACTCCTTTTGGACTTTTCAGATATGAACGCCTTCCTTTCGGACTATGTAATGCCCCGGCCACCTTTCAAAGAGCTGTCAACCGTGTCATCCAGGGCTTGGATAACACATACGCCTACCTGGACGATATCGTCGTAGCCTCCAACTCCTGGAGTGAACATCTGCTCCAGCTGCGACGTCTGTTCTCCAAGCTCCTGACAGCCGGCCTCACCATCAACCTGGGCAAGTCCACTTTCGCGAAAGGTAAAGTGCGTTATCTGGGTCATGTTATTGGGAGTGGCAGCATAGCTCCGTTAGACTCACACACTCAAGCCATCCTACAGTATCCACAGCCTACCACCAGGAAGCAGCTCCTGCGCTTCCTTGGTCTTGCCTCTTACTACCGTAGGTTTGTGAGGAATTTCAGTACAGTCGCCACACCTCTAATTCTATTAACCAGTCCCAAGCAACGGTATAATTGGACCATGCAGCAAACCGTTGCTTTCGAACAACTCAAATTCCTCCTCTGTTCTAACCCCATTCTCGCCTCTCCAGATATCACCAAGCCTTTCGTCCTTCATGTCGACGCCAGTGGTACCGGCGTTGGTGGTGTCCTGATGCAACTACGAGGCGAGGAGGTTCTACCTGTCAGCTACTACAGCTACAAACTGAAACCACACCAGAGGAACTACAGCACTATTGAAAAGGAGCTACTATCCATCGTCCTGAACCTCCAACACTTCGCTCCGTACCTACAAGGCGCCAGGTCTACCACCATCTTCTCAGACCACAACCCTCTCCGCTTCCTACATCAAGCCCAATTCACCAACCAGCGTCTTCTACGATGGGCTCTGTATTTACAAGACTTCAACCTGGAGATCCGCTATATCAAGGGTTCTGACAACACCATAGCCGATGCCCTCTCCAGAGTTTATGAAGTAGAAGCGACTCCATCCATTACTCCACCACATAACGACGTACTTCTTCCAGAACCGCAGGCTTCGGGGGAGAGTTGTGACGATAATCTCCTTCAAGAGATTGAGCCTGCTCTTCCCTCCATAATTACGTCTTCACAATTATATAAAAAGACTATGGAAGAAATGTCCAACAACGACAACAACACCAGCAAGGCTTGCCAGGGTGAGCAGAAACGTATGCAGCCAGCCACCTGTTCGAACTCCAACCACCAAACTACCCGTTGATCGCTACGGCTCCGCTGATTGGTCGCCGGTCTGGCTGCACCTGCCTCGCCCCCCCCCAATACTACCTGATGTCTGGGGTCGCCCCAACATCAGTCCTCAGAATGTTCAGTGCTTTCGTAGCCAGCACTCCTCCCAGCTAGACGTTAGCGTGTACTGAGAGAGGTGGTGGCTTTAAGCCAATATTCCAGCACCTCCCACTTACCTTTTGTGTTGCACTTCTTGTTATTTTGCCTTAACGTAACTTTTCATTGTGTCATTTAAGTATTCTTATTATGTTGATTCATTGATTTTATTATAAGAATTTGTTTGTGCATTATTTTCATGTTTTGATTTATTTAACGTAATTAAAATTTCATTGTTAAAGTTTACTTGTGTTTTGTGTGTCTTCTCCTTACCTTACCACAGACGAAGTTCCAGTTTTTCTATATTTTTTTTTATAACTATGTGACGAGGCCATACCCCTAGCCTTAAACAGCCGAACACCGACGCGTTACCGTCACAAGTGATATTGGGCCTACCATTCTCTTTGCCCTAATGACCAAGTGTCCTTAATTATCCAGTACTCCTCCCCCCCACCTGTCCATCCCTAGTTGAGGTATTAGTATTGGGCGTGTCCCACCTTATTCCTGTGTACTTTTATAGTTCCTGAAGTGGTCAGGATTATTCGAGTGACAGGCCAGGATCCTTTCACCATTCAATTGTCCCTTGCACCTGTCCTGGTAGAAATACACAATTTACAAGCCCTACGAATCTCACTCCGGTCCCCTGTCCGGTAACTCAGGGTGGTGGCAGCATTACTTGGTAAGTCATATGAAGGCTGTAGCAACTAATACTTCTATCTCGCTCTCGCTCTCCCTCACTCGCTCTCGCTCTCCCTCACTGGCTATCGCTCTCCCTCACTCGCTATCATTCTCCCTCACTCGCTATCACTCTCCCTCACTCGCTCTCCCTCCCTACAAGATCAGTAGAATATAAATTATTACAGTGGTAGTAGCAGAGTTAGTACCAGATATTACAGTACGAACTATCCTTGATTATATACATGATAGCATCAAGATGAAAAATAATAAAAAATTTGCTCAGGTATATTGCTATGTATTAAGCATAGTTTCGTGTAATATAGAATGCTGTTTACTAAGTTTCATGAAGATACATCAACTTGATAAAATATTTGTTCAGAAATGAAGACATCACTTCTCAACACTAAAACAAGTCAGTTTACAAACTAACCCCAGCAGCTACATTAGCAGATTTCATCGAAAAGCTCAATAATATACCAAACACAAGTTTTCAATAATGCATGTCTATAAAGAGGTATTTTCAAGATATTCACAAATAGAGCTAAAAAAAAAAAAAGAATACTCAGAGGCATATCTACATGATGAGAATGTTTCATATTAAACCACACAATATATGCCTAAATGTTACAGGGAAATACTGCACGAACATACCTGGGCTGGCCTATCCACTGTGCATCATCTTCTAAGTTACCACTGTCCACTTTCCTGACCACCACAAGCAATGATCCTTTACCTGGAGTAGGTTGGCACACTGCAGCATTCCTGCATTCCACACTGAGACAATGTTGCTTATGCAGGAGTGCCACATGGCATTTTTTATTACTACAGCAGGCACGAACACATGCAGTCAAGCCAGTTGCATTAGTTATCACATCGTACCTTCCTGCAATATATTGCCATATGATTATATACATGATAGCATCAAGATGAAAAATAATAAAAAATTTGCTCAGGCATATGTTCACTAAAACATTCATATGCACTGCCTCAGGTGGCAGATAATTTTCAATTGCAATTACAGTAATTACAAATTTTAACACCACACTGAGACAAGGATCTTCTTACTTCTAACCTAGGTTCATTTCAAATAAACCAATAATTTTTTATTGTGTCCATTACAGAACTACACTATTTTTTAACTTTCACACTTTCCTACAGTTCAAAAGTGTGTTTGTGCAAAACGAAAATTTCAGAGACTAAGACAATATGAATTTCAGAGAATAACAGTACACAGATGTGCCATGAGACAGTGGAAAAAAAAACAGTTTTGAATGTAATGAAACACAATTTTTGGGGCAAATCTCGGAGGCTCCCCGGAGCTATACCGGGCTGATATGTATGTATTAGACCGTGGCATCAGTAAATTCAAATGGAGTTTCAAGTCTACCATGGACGAGTCAGAACCTGGCCCCTTCAGAAAAGCACGAGGAGCAATGGCCTATAGAAATCTCCATGTGGTTGGAAGCATTTTATGTCTGCCATCTACCGGGTTAGGCACCTAGAAAGGTAAGCGTCCCAAAACAGACCCCAACTGGTAAAACATTGCTACCGAAAACTGAACTACTAAGCAGAACTCCTCAATTTAAAAAAAGTAAACAAGCATGACATCACACCCGCCGCCATGCTGCCTATTCACACAGCTACCCCCTTCCCGGGAGGGGTAAGAGGGAGCCACAGACCCTGCCACAGCTATCCAACCCCAGTTCTGAGGCTGGACATCAAAAACATGAAAATCAGGTGATTGGAGGAAGGGAGGGTTGCTGGGAAGCCTCCGAGACTCACCCAGAAAATGGTGTTTCATTACATTCAACGATGGTTTTCTGTGGAGAGCCCCTCTGGCTCCCAGAAGCTACATTATCACAGAAATTGAAAAGAGGGACTTGCCCAGGAGGCAGCCGCCACTCACACCTTAACTCGAAGTCGAGACAACTGGCTGCAACCTGCGACCCAAAGCAACACACGCCCGACTAAGGCCAAGATCACTGATGAAGTAACGGGCGACAGAACCCTGTTCAACCTCCAAAATCCCCATGCCCAAATGTCAGCCCAAGACATATTACCAAAAACGGCAGCTAAAGCAGCAAATTTGCGAACGTCATGGGCATGATGATAAACTGCAGGCTGGCTGGACCGAATAACCTTGCAGACGACCTGGCAGACCCGAGCCCTGGAACCGAGTAGGAGGGAAACCGGGTCAACCCAAATCGCGTCCCCAGCCACCGAGGTTGAGGCGTCCAAATAACGGTGAAGAGAAGCAACCGGACAACACATGATGCATCCCCGGCCGAACTAACCTACCATCAACAACTCAAGGATCCCTGAGGAAAGCAGCCGTTTCTTTCTTCGCCAGAAAAGGAGACAGCTGCAACTGAACAAACCTACTACCAGGACCGAAAGAGTAGAAACCCCTGCGCCGGTAGTGAGCATAAAGCTCCCCGACCCAACCTCCAGAGGCCAATGGCAACAAGAAAAGATCCTTATCAAAACAATCCCAAACTGAAGGAGCCATCATAAACCGAGTAGGAGAGAGAAAAGAGAGCACTTGGTTCTCCGTCCTGAATCAGGACAGCTAAGGCAGCGCATGAGAAGGCCGGAGGTGAAACAATGCACGAAACAGTTTCCGAAATGGTTCGGAAGTAACATCTACCCCGGACACAAACAGAAGCGACTCTGGCAGTGCAGCATGATACGAGGCGACAGTATTCGGCATAAGATAATGGTCCTAAAAGAGCCAAGAGAGGACAAAAAACCCGATCCGAAACCGAAGACAACATGCGAAGAGACAAAAAATGACGAAAGGACTGCCAGGAAACTTCATACTGCCACCGAGACAAAGCACACTGGTGGGATACCATCAACAAAGCCACCTGATAAACACAGGTGGTTATCAGGTACCATCAACGAAGCTACCTGACGCAAGTGGTGATGAACCCGCATGAGAAAGACCAGACACAAAGAACGAAGGAGAAGATGGAACCAGCCATGGTTCCAGCCATGGTTCCATGGACTGGCCCGATCTGCTGAAAGAGGATGAGCCGCAGAAAAGTCCCCGGGTTCAGACACCGAACAAGCAGCACCAGAAACCAAGGTTGGGCCGGCCACCAAGGGGCCAACAGAACTCACCCCTGGTATGTCTCCAAACGAGCCAGAATCCAAAACAACAACTGGACCAGGGAAGGAAGAGCTACTTGTACAGATAACACCACCTCAACCAGTCCAGCTGAAAAGCACAGACAGCAACGGCTTTGCAGTCGAGAGAAGGGTGCCACACGCCGACACAAAAAGGTCCACCTCCGAGTGCCCGTACGTCCGGCAGAGTCAACTGAATGAGTCGGCGTCGACGGTCCATTCAGTGGACAGAGAAATGAACCGAGACAGGCCGTCTACCAGGACGTTGGACACTCCCTGGATATGAACCGCCAGGAGAGCCGAACTCCAAGAACTCAGCAAAAGAGTCACCCAAAACTATCAGCCCCCAAAGAGCCAAGGGCTGCATTGAACCCCCTTGGTTCAGGCAATGAACCACCAAAGAGCATTCCGAATGGAGCCAGATCGTCGATCCGTGAGCAACACGAACCATCTGAAGTGACTGCTACACCGCCGCAAACTCCTGCACCATGCTGTGAGCATGAAGGAAGGACAGACCCCACGGACCGGTGAGCACTGGTCACAAAGTCCAAACTGAGAGACGAGACATCTGTGAGCACAATAAGCGAGGGCTCGGATAGGCACCATGGCGCTGAACCCAAAAAAACTTAAAGGAGGAAGCTGGCGACACAGCAGCTGATGCAAGGTCCCCAGAAGCCGAACCTAGCGATCACGAGAGCGACAGACGGGATGTCCCCGAAGGAACCAGAACAGACGCGTAAGCCAGACCCGACCCTGCGGGTAAACGAGCACAGCAAAGTTCAGATTCCCGCACAGCTGTTCGAGCAACTGACAAGTGCTCCCTAAAAACTGCTGAAGGCAGGACTGCAGCCGCAGCAATGATACCAGAGGGAGAGACAAGAAAATGGTCCAAGAGTCCCAGTCAAGACCCAGTCAAATCCGAATCCGAGAGTCAACCAGATAGGACTTCCACCAGTTCACCAAGAACCCGAATCCGGCAAGCTGGTAAATAACCAAATCCCCGGCGAGCAGATACGAGGACCAGCTGGGAGCCCACACTGGCCAGTCTTCAAGGTAGGACAGAACCCGAACCCTTAACAGATGCAAGCGGGTCACCATGACCCGGGTAAGACGTATGAGAATGCGAGGTGCCAGATTCTGGGCTAAAACTGAACCCCTGTGAAACGAACAAGCACAGGGGCCTAGAGGGCCACCAACAATATCCTAAGTAGACTGAATAGTCAAACCAGGCAGACCACTTCCATGCAAAAAACAAAAAGAAAAGAAAAATCCAGCAAAAATACAATGACAACAGGAGGAACAGGAAACACGGCCGACATCAGGTATGCGTGCTGCACAGCACTGACGCGCCCCAACCAGCAACAACAACACTCCCTAGCCAGAGTCAAACAAAGGCCACAAAACCCCCAACTGGCCTCCACGGGCGGGGTAAATGCCAAGCAGCAGGAACCCCTACAGAAGTGAAGGCACAAAGATCCTAGAGAATGCAACCCAAGAACCCAAGGGGTTGTACTTACAGGATGCTTAGAGAAGGTAGCCCTTCTAGTGTACTGGAGCGCATGCAGCTCCAGTACACTACATTACTCCTGGCCACCACGCCACAAACAGCTGGAAAAACACCACAAGTGCACAAAAGCCAGCAGGAAACCGAGGCCAGAGTTAACAACCGCCCCAGACCACTTCAGCCAACAAACTGAGGTGTGGGCAGGCGGTGCAGGGGTCCAGGGCTCCCCCCTGGAGCAGAAAGGACAAGCGGTGGCAGTGAATTACGTTTGCTGTTCGCAAACATAATTAATTTCCTTTTGGGGAGTTCTGTTTCTCTGTTTGGTCATAGGGTTTTTGCAATTTTCTACCAAGTGGGGGGTTTGTTTTGAGATGCATACCATGCTGGGTGCCTAACCCCAGTCGATGGCAGACAGAGAATACCCCCAAATACAAGGGGGGTGTTTCCTTAGGTCATTGCTCCCTGTGCCTCTCTGAGGGGGGGGGCCATGTTCTGGCTAGTGTTCCCCCGGTAGGTACAACTCCATTGACTGAAGCCCCAGACTAATACAGTGTATACAAGTCCAATAGCTCCAGGAAGCTGAAGGGACTCCCCACAGAAAGTGGTTTACTTTTACTCCATCACTATATATATTGGTACTTTCCACCAAATAGTTACTGTAAGTACTCTCATTTCAGGAGGATGGGTTAGATTATTCAGCAAATAATTTTCTTAGCATTTTTGATGGACAATTAGCACATACACAGCATGTCCTTCCTAATTATTAGTACCCATCTTAAATGAACAACATACAAATAGTGTAACACATTATTGATTAACTATGCTTTTCACTCATACCTGCATCTTTAGCTCCATATAAAACATTATCTTCATAAATATGTGGATCAGCTAGGGGACACTGATGCTGTAGGTCTTTTAATAATGAATCATTCCATATTGTCCCATGGCAGGTCAATGCTTGAAGCAAAAGTCTGAGCAGCAGGACACATGGTAAGGAAGCTTGTCTAACACAGCTTCTACACATCATTGTGCAACCTCAGAATCACAAGCAATCCAGCTCCATACTATCCTATTAGAAAGAAAAATGTGTTTTTCATTAATATGTTGAACATAACCTAGCAAATATTTTCTCAGAAATTCATAACATTTGTATTATCTATATAAGAGTGAATGTCTGTGTGTGTCTCTCTCTCTCTGCCTGTTCAAAGTTGGAGCCCACATGGATGGGGCTAGCCTCACCCTAACTGCCAGCTACACAGCTAAATATTTTAAAAAACTCTGTAAAATAATATTTTTTCTTACAGTAATAGGCACCATTATTCACTGATCTCAGGAAAATTTTACAAATCTCCTGTTGTCAATAATTTGTCCGTACTAATATAAAACAGAAGATTCTTCCACAGCTTCAACGGTTTCTCAAGCCACAGCCATCTGACAGAGTAAGGGGTACCTATTCTTGTTTTAGTATTGCACACCCCTAAGTTCCTTTCACTGGAGACCACCCACACATTAGACAATTATATTTTTTATAAGAGACAAAGACAGACACACGACAGACATAGGGTGGTACAAGAATGTGCAACCGAGCTGAGCATTCCACTCCAATTAAAACTCCAGACATCCTTGTGCACATGAATATTAGCAGATACTGTATATGGTAAAGGCAAACATAGTACCAATCTATAAAAATGGTAGTTGAGAGGAACCTATAAATTATTGACCCAAGTCAATAACAAGTGTGGTAGTTAAAACACTAGATAAAATAGTTCAAGCCAAATGTGTTGAACGCCTAGAAGGGAAGGGAATTATCAGGGAAAAGCACCCAGCCATTATGACTATATACCACTTGGAAGGCGGGGGGGTCAGGATAAGGATTTGGGATGGGACATGGGGAAGGAATGGTGCCTAACCACTTGGATGGTCGGGGATTGAACACCGACCTGCATGAAGCGAGACCGTCGCTCTACCGTCCACCCCAAGTGTTTGGGCATCTAGGGGTGTAATGACATAATAATGGACAGACAGTATGGCTTTCGAACAGGAAGATCCTGTGTAACAAATTTTCTTAGTTTTTATGATAGAGCCACAGAGATACTACAGGAAAGAGGTGGGTTCACTGTGTCTATCTGGACCTAAAAAAGGCTTATCTGGACTTCTGACATGAATGAAAAATTTTCTAACAAACAAATGAGGGCAGTAATCAGAGACAGTGTATCTGACTGGAGGATTGTTACTAGTGGAATACCACAGGATTCAGTTCTTGCACCAGTAAAGTTTAACATCTACAAAAATGATCTACCAGAAGAATACGGAATTGTATGAACATGTTTGTGGATGATGCAAAGATACTTGGGAAGATAGAAGACACAGACAATTGCAATGCCCTTCAAATTGATCTAGATAAAATAAGTGCTTGGAGCGACAAGTTGCAAATGGAATTCAATGTGAATAAATGTCATGTTATGGAATGTGGAATCGGAGAAAATAGACCACACACAACTTACAAATTATGTGGAAAGGAATTACAGAACTCTAATAAAGAACGAGAACTATGGGTGGTTTTGGATAGCAAACTGTCGCCAGAGGAACACAAAGAACACAGAGAAGTGTATGTCACTTTCCAACTTCAGAATTGCTTTTAATTACATGGATGGCGAAATACTGAAGAAATTGTTCATGACTTTTGCTAGACCAAAGTCAGAATATGCAGCAGTTGTATGGTGCCCATATCTCAAGAAACACATCAATAAACTGAAAAAGGTGCAAAGGCATGTTACAAAATGGCTTCTGGAACTGAAAAGCAAGAGTTATAAAGAGAGGCTAGAGGCATTATATATGCCAAAGCTAAAAGATAGAAGAAAAAGAAAAAGGTGATATGATCACCACTTACAAAATACTAAACAGGAATCGACCAAAATTGACAAAGAGGAATTCTTGAAAGTAGCAACATCACGAACAATAGAACACAGATTGAAGCTAAGGAAACAAAGGTGCCGAAAAAATATTAGAAGGTTTTTCTTTTGCAGAGTTTTAGACAGTTGGTACAAGCTAAGTGAGGTGATGGAGGCCAAAACCATCAGTAGTTTCAAATCATTATACAACAAAGAGTACAGTACTGTACTGGGGATGGGACACCACGAGCGTAGCTCTCATCGTTTTACTACACTTGGGTAATTACACTCTGGTAATTGTACCAGGATGGAATGGAAAACTTTGGTCATTAAGACAAGAAATCTCAAAGGAAGACAGAAAAGCTAAAACTAAACCACGATGAAGCAAAATGTCCAAATGGGAATAGAAATGAAGAAAGAAATTGTTTTTCTACAAGGATAGGGACAGGAAAGCCTGTGATACGGTACATAAAAATAAAACAAAATCATTAAAGGAAGGGGGGAGCAAAGAACAAAAGGAGAGGGAACATGTTCCTGAAAATTATATATATATATAGATTGAGATAAAAAAAAAAAATACTGGAGATAAATGATAACATTCAGCTGAAGATCCCAGATATTGTCACACTAACATACAAAACTTGAAGTCAAATGCCTTCCCACCTTCCCCACTTCCCTTCTTTACTATACATGATCTATTCTCTCTTCCAACATAAATTTTCCCCAGCTTGGAAGCTTGTCTATTTGCCCAATACTACATTCACTTTTTCTATGATATGCCTCATTCACAATTTATTGTGTATTCAATGTTATTACAGTTAAAGCTATTTTATTTATACCAGCATTATGACTTTGGATCACGCATTCTACAGTTGCATCACCCTGTATACAAGGGTTATTATTTTTAGGCCATTTATATTATTTCAATTTGCCAATTGCACATCTTCCAATTCATGTCACACTATTTATATGCCCTTAATTAGCATCCATCTTATCATAAGTTACATTTCTGTTATTCCTTATATCCATTTGCCAGCTCATGATTCTCGCAATTCATGTTAACTCAATTTATTTGTTATCTCAGTTTAATTGTTCCTCAATTTAAATGAATGACTGTTCAACTATTGTTACATCCTACATGAAACTGCCTGCCCACCGAACCCGTAAATGCCAAAACTCTGTTGAACTTTAAAACCCAGCTTGAAAAAATCATCAGGACAAACAGGGGGTACCATTGACAAACAGCTGGCTTCCTATCCTCGTCAAGGCCACTAGTGTTTTAGTGGCCCTCAGGTAAATTGGCAATCTATTATTGTAATAATTAATTTACTTATTACTATTATAACTAAGTTATCAGATTAAATAGCAATGTCTAGTTGCTAAATTATAAAATACAGTATTATTATTGTTACCATTATTATTATCGAGAAAATCAGTAGGAGCCACGAGAATGATACTACACACTTGGTACTCCCATGCCCACACCCTATTTATTTTCTCATTGATTTTGTTACTGTTACAGAGTCTAGCTAGTATTCTCTTCTCCTATCTGTAAGAGTCATACTCCCCACACTGAAAATATCTAAAAGTGGCCCAGTTTTAGTTTATAACTCTTAAAAGTAGGCAAGATGTCACAAAGTGAAGACATTTGTGTTTTAAGTTTGAATGGGGAAGAGGCGAGTAAGCGGCTCCACTATAAAATGGCGGTTCAACTCGGGAGGGAGGAAGTTTTCCCGCCCAAGGATACTCCAGAGGATTGAGGGTACAGATTGCAAGAGGTACATGATTGGTCGGTGGCAGAGGCTTGGCCAGTTGGACCAATCAGGACCCCCCCTCCCCCCCAGTGTGATGTAGCATGATGTGAGGCTCCCCTGTGGGAGGCATGGGAAATCTAGCGTCACTAGTCACCAGGAATGAAGTCGAGAAGGTGCGACGCTTGGCAGTTGCTAGCTTTGGAGAGATTTAGGACTCCAGAGGGATGAATTTCCTCGGAGTCAGTGCTGGGGGAGTTGAGGTGCAACCTGCAGGCCGTTTCCTGCAGGAGAAGCTGCGTTAAAGAGCTCTAATGACGGAGTCCTGGTCCAGTGTAGCAGTCACAACAACAACTGGGGAACAGTTGTACTACACGTCTACGATAGAAGAGTGGACCAGTATCCTAGCGTGAGGACACCAGGGAGAACAGACGACACTTCCAGCCTCCTGACAGACCAAGAGAGGAACTCAGTGGTAGGGAGCAGCCTACCAATGAGATCAACAATGGCAACTACAGAGGGAGGTCGACTTCAACATCGTGGAGTCCTGGAAGTGGTACATTTCACCACTGTGGAGACTACAGCATCCAGAGACAATTATTAAAGTAGATAAATCCACCCTCACATTTCCATTGTTATTAGGAAATGTGTACTAAATGTTAAGTGTGAAATGAGAAATAATGTGAGGAGAAAGGCCGGACATACCTGTATGTGCAATTACTGTATACATTATTCTTTTAAGACAGAGGCTTTAGTTATATACTCATTATTTATGAGGAGTCTAAGTGTGCTTACATTGTTTACTTGAAGTTTCAGAAAGCCTAATGTTCCAGAAACAGTTAGAGAGAAAGATAACCTTGCAGTTCATAATCTACAGAGACTGTTGGAGTGATGCCATATTATCATTTACTTTTGCAGTTTTACCATCTGTAAAATAAGCGAGATATTTTCAGACCATTACCCTGTAACTTTATTTTAATAAATGGTGATTAATTTCAAATATGGTGTTTACTTCCTGTCCTTCATTTCTCTGAATGTTTGTCTGAGGTTAACGAGCACCACACAATGTGGAATAAGTATCAGACTGGACGATATTACATAACACTGCACATGAAGATTTATCTTGCATCCAGGGTGTACAGGTCAGATTGGTGACCTTGAAACTGATACTTGTGTGGCGGGCAAGCCAGCCGGGAAACCTAGTCCTTCATGTCTATGAGCACTCACGAGGGAAAACACGAGAGTGGTCGGCTTATCTTATTTGCCACGGGGGCTAGGCTGGGGTCAGGGAACTTTTAACCCCATGAGCGATCAAGGTGCTCCCCCTAGGTGGATAGTGGCACTGAGAAAGGAGTTCTAGTTCTAGAGTGTGAGAGTGTTGCGGCACTAGAGAACATTTGTATGTTGAGTACTCTAAAGGCTTGACATTTACTCCTCATATAGAAATACACGCAACAATATATAACATTAATGTGATTTTATCATGCATTATTATTATTATTATTGTTATTATTATTATTGGAAATTGATTATTACTATTATAATTATATTATCATTATATAGCAACTTTTAGTAGCTTTATTATAATAAACTATTCATCCCCATATCTTTTGGTTATCTTGAGATGATTTCAGGACTTTTTTTAGTGTCCCCGTGGCCCAGTCCTCAACCAGGCCTCCACCCCCAGGAAGCAGCCCGTGACAGCTGACTAACACCCAGGTACCTATTTTACTGCTAGGTAACAGGGGCATAGGGTGAAAGAAACTCTGCTCATTGTTTCTCGCCGGCGTCTGGGATCAAACCCGGGACCACAGAATCACAAGTCCAGCATGCTGTCCGCTCGGCCGACCGGCTCCCCATCGAGCCACTTTGTTTGCATCTCCGGAAATACCATTATATCAGAATGGCATTGGGCTTCTGCATGCTTGGTGTGCTCTGAGGCCCCCAACCTATCCTCTTGTTTAGACAATACTTTTTGTAACTATGTGCACCATAGTACTGTACAAACATTGACGTACTAAGCAACTCGATAGTGGAATTTTGTACTACCGTACGTATTTACTTTTAGTAATAAAAATGAAGCTAAAATACAAACTTAAATATTCCTAGGCCTAATATAGCACACAACATCTGTGTGTAATAGCACACACATGTACTATATTAGGTCTCAGAGAGCATGTATTAGGCCTATCACGGTAAAATCTCTAGGAAGAGATTCGGCCTACTCCATTATCACCTATTCTACTCATTCATATCTATATGCAGGCGATGAGTCACAATAACGTGGCTGAAGTATGTTGACCAGACCACACACTAGAAGTTGAAGGGACGACAACGTTTCGGTCCGTCCTGGACCATTCTCAAGTAGATTGTGATGACTTGGGTTACAAGAGACTAGGGTTATAAACTCAAGGAACCACCTGCACACTGAAGCCGTGAATGCCAAAAAATGTTTGGTTTTAAAATACAACTGGAAAAAATCATCAGGGGAAATGGGGGAACCTTCGACAAGCCACAGTCGTCCTGTTCTCGTGGAGGCCACTAATGTTAGTAGCCCTCAGATAAAATTCAGGTAAAAACTTATATTACAAAAATTATTAATGGTGATAACAGAGTTCATTTCATGTGGTCTCCATCTCGTGTTGGCCTCCAAATGAATGATAGAGCTGATGAGTTAACCAAAGAATCTGTCTTTAAGGGAGAAATTGAGTATAACTTTGGATTGTCAATGAGCAGTCCAAGAGCAATAGTACACCAAGAACTTCAACTAAATCTTGTAGATCCGAGGCAAAGTGAAATCAACATCAGTAATTCCATCTGTCATCATACTATCATGCTAGAGCCATACATCTATGGTTCATCCAATAAAATCAGCAGACTTCTAGATGTTACTACTGCTCGGCTTAGACTCGGTTACAAGTATCTCTGAGAATTCTCATTATCTGCTGATGTAGACCTGACCAAATGTAAACTTTCAACAAAATTATTCGCACACCCTCCGTCACTATGTGATGGAGTGCGAGATACTTGAATTCAGAGACAATTCTATAACCAATGTTCCAACGATGTGTAAATATATAATTCAAAATGATCCGCTACCAGAAAAAAGTGATTGTAACCTATCCACTGCTGCCCACTGGATGGGGGCAGTGTGCAGGACAAACATATAAATTGTGACACTAGCTCTCCACATGTGTCAGTTGCTTAATTTAGAAACTATACTTGTGGTCGATCTCGACCCCATTGACATGACGACTTATACTGAATTTTGAAACTAGCTCATGAAAATTGTAACTTTCTTCGCTAAATGAATTGTGGGGTTCAGTCTATGAGCCAATTATGTGCCTCTGTAACCCTTTCCACTACTGCCCACAAGATAGGTATGGGGTGCATAATAAATGAACTAAACTAACTAACACTGTGTTAGACCTACTGAGTTTTTACACTGTTCTCATTTGTGGTACAGTACTCACTTCAATTTGTAATATCCGCATAAAATTCTAAAGTAAAACATTTGTTCGTAACTATGACATGCTCATGTCAAACTTTCACCCATTTAGAGGCCATTGTCAAATAGGTTTGTTTTAAGCATATGGCAAGGAAAATATATACTAAAATAATACCACTCGTCTGCTGTAAGGCCCATCTACTATGAGCAGAGATATTCATACACTACAGTACTCTACATACTTCTATCATATCTCTGGTTCTTGCCAAACTACGTGTCAGCCACTTATCCAGTATTGGCTAAGTATACATTAGTACTCTGCAGTATCAGTTTGACAAGTAAACCAACCATTTGACAAAACACAAGTTATAATTATGCAAGATAAAAGAAAAAATGTGCAAGTCAATGTGCATACTGTATTTAAGACATCTAATTTGATCTATTAACCTGCTTTATGTTTTAAAAAAAATCTAACAAAAATATGGGCATTAAATAAACTGATGTATGGTCACATTTTTACGTTACATTTATCCTGAATATAATCAATTAGTTAATCAGGAAAACCCATGTTTACTGTTGTATAGTGCATGACTGTGATATACTACGTGGATTTCCTCCGCCTGCCGCTGCCGCTGCTGCTGCTGCTGCTGCTGCTGCTCGCTCAACCTCCTGTCACCAGCTGTGTTTATATCTGTAATTCTTGCCAACTTAAGCATAAACGATATAACTGCGGACACACCTAGGTAGGTTAATACCAAATATTACGAAATTATCAAAATGTACAATATATATACTTAGTATTTATTTCGTAATTCGGCCTTCATATACATTATTTTATTTTTCTGATAATTCATCATATAGAACTATATTTGAGGAACTACAGTCCCTCGTAGATCTGGTAACAATAACATTGAGGTCCCATCTATAAACCTCACAATTTTTTGGTCAATAATAATAATAATAATAATAATAATAATAATAATAATAATAATAATAATAATAATAATAATAATAATAATAATAATAATAATAATAATAATAATAATAATAATAATAATAATAATAATAATAATAATAATAATAATAATAATAATAATAATAATAATAATAATAATAATAATAATAATAATAATAATAATAATAATAATAATAATAATAATAATAATAATAATAATAATAATAATAATAATAATAATAATAATAATAATAATAATAATAATAATAATAATAATAATAATAATAATAATAATAATAATAATAATAATAATAATAATAATAATAATAATAATAATAATAATAATAATAATAATAATAATAATAATAATAATAATAATAATAATAATAATAATAATAATAATAATAATAATAATAATAATAATAATAATAATAATAATAATAATAATAATAATAATAATAATAATAATAATAATAATAATAATAATAATAATAATAATAATAATAATAATAATAATAATAATAATAATAATAATAATAATAATAATAATAATAATAATAATAATAATAATAATAATAATAATAATAATAATAATAATAATAATAATAATAATAATAATAATAATAATAATAATAATAATAATAATAATAATAATAATAATAATAATAATAATAATAATAATAATAATAATAATAATAATAATAATAATAATAATAATAATAATAATAATAATAATAATAATAATAATAATAATAATAATAATACATTATTTTAAGAAGAATATTGTGTAAACTCGCAAAAATAATTATAATATAATATATCCATGAATCAGTATTTATCATCATTTTCTGCTAGGGGAGAAAAACGCAGGCCTAGTATGGGGACTTATTTATTAAGTAGGTAGATTTATACAATTCAATTTCTTTCTTTATTATGCACCCACCCCAAGGGCATCCAGTGACGCAAAACAATTCAACCCAGCCTAGAGAACATTAAAAACATCACCAAAAAACTCTCACACCTCAACAAAGCCTATCTACACCAGACAGTAGCTGAAGGTTCGCCCTCTGCAACGTGTTATCTTCATGCAACCAAATTAGAAAGGTTAAATGTCCCAAAAGGAATCCACAGGGTAATAGCAGTTAGGTTATATAGACTACGTCTAGGTTACAGATGCAACTGGGAGATTGGTGAACCCCGACAGATAGAGTGCATCTTTTGCCAAACTGTCACAGAAAAGCCATTACTTCGATCACTATCTTCTGGAATGTGAAGCAACCAACGACCTTAGAAGAGCTTTAAGAGTCCCTGAATCTTGCAGTGGCCACCTTGAAGCCATTAGCACAGCCACTCACCTGATCAAAAAAGGTGTCCAGCACCTGGACACCCCCATAAAGACTGTCAAGCAGTATCCTCCCCGCGATAGCAGCTTGACGATTAAATGCGACCTCAGAATACTGAAAAGAATTACTGAACAAAAAATTGTACCACCTCTGTGCCCGTGCCACCTCTTGGGTGGTTTAATCTTTATCAATCAAGCAATCACTCCCTTCGTAGGACTAGGACGCCGGGTATACGTCGACAAACAGGACGGGCACCTCGCTAGCGCAGGAGCGAAGAACAGCGGCGCCCCCAGGGACGGTGCGTTGTCGAGGGAAGGGGACCCTGGGAGCTCATTCATTTGCCGATTGCCAGGCTGCCGTGCCCAGATAAGGGGTGTAGAACTGAAGGGCCCAGCTAAGGGGCATAACTGTCGGGCCCCCTAAGGGGGAGCCGACAGGGCCCAGCTAAGGGGGCATACTGAGGGGCCCAGCTAAGGGGCATAACTGGAGAAGCCTTGCCAAGGGCTTGCTGGCGGGCCCAGCAAAGGTCAGAATGGCATCGGATCAGCTGCAACTAAGGACATGAGCCGCTGGTACATCATCAGCTGGCACAACAACAACAACAACTGGAATATCAACAGCTGGAACGTCATCAACTGGAACATCAGCAGCTGGAACACACCAGTCCTTAGGACGTGCCGCAAATCGACAGCTGGGACATCATCAACTGGAAATCATCAAAGGGCCTCAAGGGACACCAGCAGGCGGAACATCACCAGTCCCTAGGTCGTGCCGGAATCGTCTTGTAATCAACTTAAAAGTCTTCTTGAGAGAAGCTGGGAGCTAACATGAAAGTAACGCTGGGCGCAGCCCAAGGGCCTAGAGAATTGAAGGAGCCCCATATACGGGGGGGGGGGGATGACGGGGTTGCCCAGCCAAGGGACATAGAAACTAAAGTGGCCCGGCCAAGGGGCATAGAAACCAAAGTGGCCCAGCCAAGGGCATAGAAACTAAAGTTGTTTCACAGTGAAACAAAGTGGCTTTAGGACGTGCCAGAGCCCTGGAACATCGACAGCTAGACCATCAGCAGCTGGAACATAGGCAGCTGGAACAACATCAGCTGGAACGTCAACAGCTAGAACATCAGCAGCTGGAACATCAGCAGCTGGAACAACATCAGCTGGAACAACTTCAGCTGGAACAGCATCAGCTGGAACATCCACAGCTGGACTATCAACAGCTGGAACATCAGCAGGTGGAACATCAGCAGGTGGAACATCAGCAGCTGGAACATCCACAGCTGGAACATCAGCAGCTGGAACAGCATCAGCTGGAACAGCATCAGCTAGAACAATATCAGCTGGGACATGAACAGCTGGAACACCAACAGCAAGAACATCAGCAGCTAGGTCAGTAGCTGGAACGCCAACAGCTGGAACATCAGCAGAGGGAACATTAGCAGCTAGAACACCAGCAGCTGGAACAACATCCGCTGGAGCATCAACAGCTAGAAAACCAACAGCTGGGATATCGCATCTGGAACATCAGCAGCTGGAATATCATCAGCTGCAACAACGGCAGCTGGAACAACGGTGGCTGGAACATCGTCAGCTGGGACCTCCACAGCTAGAGTACCGACAGCTGGAGTATCAACAACTGGGACATCAGCTGGAACACTGAAAGCAAAAACATCAGCAGCTAGCACAACAGCAGCTGGAACATCAACCATTGGAACATCAGCAGCTGGAACATCATCAACTGGAACATCAGCAAGCTGGAATAGCAGCAGCTGCGCCAGCAGCAGCTGGAACATCACCGGCTGGGAACGTCAGCAGCTGGAACACCACCGGCTGGGAACGTCAGCAGCTGGAACAACAACAGCCGGGACATCCACGGCTGGGACATCAGCAGCTGGAACACCGACAGCAGGAACATCCGCAGCTAGCATACTGTGCTAGCAGCTTGGCACACGCTGGCGCGTGTGCCGAGGGGGCCCTCCAGGGACCCCTACGACACTCCAAAACGGGACCCACGGCCCGCGTCACTGTTGTTGTTTTTTTTTTTTTAGATATATACAAGAGTTGTTACATTCTTGTACAGCCACTAGTACGCGTAGCGTTTCGGGCAGGTCCCTGGAATACGATCCCCGCCGCCAAGAATCGTTGTTACAACCAAGTACACATTTTACTGTTGCGTTAAACAGAGGCTACAGTTAAGGATTTGCGCCCAGTAAATCCTCCCCGGCCAGGATACGAACCCATGACAAAGCGCTCTCGGAACGCCAGGCGAGTGTCTTACAACTACACCACGGAGACTGGTTCTGTGCCTCTGAAGGCATCAGGAGCTAGATTTACGAAGTTCCATGTACTGTATTTCTTCCTAAGTAGGTGTGCTACAAAGGTTCTTAAGTATTGCACGACGCTGGCACATTGTAGTTCATCCATGGTCACTTGCTACCTATTTACGTCAAATTTTCTTATATAACTAGTATATTTCAAAGTAAAACTATGTTTTTTAACTTCTACAGGCAGCACCGACATTGCGGTAAACAAATATGTTATACTTTTGTTAACCTACATCATTCTCGGAAATACTGTGTGGCTTTCCTTGTCGCTCCGAAGATTTGAAGTTGTGAGTTGTGATTTGAAAAGCGATGCTATTTGTTTACATATATATTTACCTAAATTTACCCAAGGGCCACTATCTAGTGACCTCGACGAGGACAGAAAGCCGGCGGCTTGTTAAAGGTCCTGCCAATTGTCCTAATGATATTTTCTAGCTAGATTTTGGCATTTACGGCTTCAGCGGGTAGGCGGTTCCATAGGTTTATAACCCTCTGGGTAAAAAACATCCCCCGTTTTCAGTCCTACTTGAGAGGACATATTCTCCAACACTATATCTGTGACTGCCCTGTTATCAATGACTTCAGACCAAATGGTATAAGGTACTATGAGCTCTGTAATTACTTCATACACTCAAGAATATTGGAAGATGTTCTTGTGCTGTACTAGGTTATGCTAGTAGAGGTTAATAGATCAGCCTTACCTGTCATGTTCTCTCCTGATTCCGTGTTCACCTAGTTGACCTAGTTGTGTTTGTGGGGGTTGAACTTTGCTCTTTCGGCTCGCCTCTCAACTGTCAATCAACTGTTTACTACTATTTTTTTCTTTTCTTTTTTTCTTCCACACCACACACACACCCCCCCCAGGAAGCAGCCCGTGACAGCTGACTAACTCCCAGGTAACAGGGGCATTCAGGGTGAAAGAAACTTTGCCCGTTTGTTTCTGCCTCGTGCTGGAATCAAACCCGTGCCACAGAATTTCGAGTCCTGCGCACTATCCACCAGGCTACGAGGCCCCTGGTGGCCTCATGGGGGCCCCACAAGGCCCCCTCTGTGTATGACTGGCCGTCCTGTGAGGTGGGGATGTTGGATGAGCTTGTAGGTAGTTTTTGATCTACACTGTGTGGTCCTTCATTCAGAATAGGGAAGCAGTACATTGCTGTGTATACCTAAGCTTGTTAAAAAAGAAAAGACATTGAGAGGAGTCTTGTAGAAACTCGTTAAAGTAATTATAATGTTAACATGATTCAGTGTTTACCTCTTGTGAAAATCATGAAGTTGTTGTTTAGTCAGAGTTGATTTGTTTTTTTGTACCGAGGCAGGTATTTTCTTCCCTGATTCCAAGTATGACTAACCATTCTGTGAGGTGGAAATATTAGATAAACTTATAGCTAGTTTTTGATCTACACTGTGTAATCTTTCGCATATAATAGGGTAGCAGCACATTGCTGTGTATACCTAAGCTTCTTAATAAAAAAATTAAGTAATAAAGGTTTAAATTATAGTTGGTATTATTACCAGTATTATCCTTATTAAATAATGTTAACCATGGATCATTAAGATCTTGTATTGATATGTAATAGTCATATTTCTTTTGTGTCATTAAATTGTGCAGCGTGTCTCAATTTTTCACATCTTTATATATACAGTACAAAAGATAGGATAAAAATTAGCCAGAAATATTTGTTTCATTATGTTTTTTATTTAAATAAATGCATCAATACTTTTACAGCTGACAAGATTTGTTTTACTTATAGGTGCACTTATCTATTAATAAACAAATTAGGTTTATTGTTACAGCCAAACTGTGTAACAGAGGAAGAGGTCTTGGACACACACTTGTTCAATGCTACATGTAGAAGAATCAGCCAAGCAATCTACCTCATCACATAATGATAAATTTAAACCATCATTGTTAGGCCATGGGTAACTATAGGAAGAAGGATCTTCAGTCTGTAGTGTGCAAACAGATAAAAAAATAGTACTGTAGAACATCAAACACAATAAGTGTTGAATAAAAATGCAGCACAAAATGATGTTAGGTAAGGGTTTGTCCTAGTTAAAATTTAATAATAACTGAATTTTTTTTTTTTAATTAATGGAATATGAAGGCGTATACAGTAAATTGTAAAGTGCCTGACTGGGGCATTTTGGACACAAGACGATTTGACAAAGCTCATTTTCTGTTTGCTAAAATTGTATTTATGTATTGTTATACTAGGCTGCAGTAAGTTAGGTTTGGCTGTATTGGGCTCAGTTAGGATGGGTTGGGTTGGGCTAGGTTGGGTTGAGTAAGGTTAGACTGGGATGGGTTGGGCTAGGTTAGGTAGCTTGACATTGAGTCGGGTTCGTTCTCGACTCACAATCGAGAATTCTGGGTTCGAAACCTGGACGGGACAGAAATGGTTGGGTGCACTTCTTATCACTTAATGCACATGTTCACCTAGCAGTAAGTAGGTACCCAAGGGTTAGTCAGCTTGTGGAGTTCCATCTTTGGGAGGTGGAGGGCCTCGATATAAGGCTAGCATGTATATATACACTCTCCCTGCCTGTCCCCGAAACAATAAATTATTATTAATTATACACATGTTAGACCTGTATCGAGACCCCCCCCCCCCTTTCCCCACAGGATGCAGCCTCACAACAAGCTAACTAACTCCTGAATAGGTGAACAGAGGCATTAGGTAATAGTAAATGCTTCCAAGCATTCCTGTCATCACCTACTCTTATATCCCAAGTTTATTAGTGTTTATTTACGCAATAACTATTGGAATGATATCTTGCTATTATAACTCTAAATATATAAAAAAAGACATATTTACTACTACTTTCAAGCAGAGAATATATAGCTAACATGAAGGACTCCTCCTTGATGAGACTCTCCAGCAAAGATCCTCCTGTTTGTGTAATAGAGAAAAGTTGAGTTATATCCAGTTTACGTAAAGCTACGACTGGTCTAGAGCGCTCTTAGAGCGACGGTGTTTATTTACAAAGACTTTCCTTCTTAAATTTATACCTGAATCCCGACATAGCCGCCACAAAGATGCTAAGAAGAAAAACATTCGTAAGTACTTGCGTAACTGCTTCGTGAATCTGACCCCAGGTTCTGGCTTGTGGCCCCTGGTAGGCAAAAGAGAACTCCGCAACTGACAACTCAAAGTAGTATGGCACTTAATCAGTGTGATAGCTTCAGGAAGCCAACAGGGCTCCCCTCAGAAAGGTACTTTACACCCACAAGTAAAATTCTAACTAAAAGAGAGCCACCACGACAGCACCTGACTGAGACACCTCGAGCAATCAGTGTACAGTAAACAGTTCCAACCCATCCCCGTTTAGATAGTACATTTTTGTGACTGCATAATCGTACATATATTGATGTAATGGACAATTACATAGTAGAATTTGGTACTTTTCACTTTATGGAATCCAGAAAAAAATTAAACTAAAAACCTAACTTAAATATTCCTAATATGTACTATATTAGATCTCAGGTAGCGTGTAATAAGCCTAAGATGGTTAGGTCCGGTTACATTTTATTACCAACATAAATACAAAACTGTTTCCAGTTTGTCCAAATTCAATAGTACCAAATCCTACTTTGTAATTGTCCATTACATAAAAATATATATATGATGGTCCACATCGTAACTTTAAGTACTATCAAAACAGAAGGATGGACTGACACTTCACACCACCAATGCCTAGACATGAGACAAAACAAGCAATATCTCTGCTTTGCCCTATCTCCACATCCCTGGACAACATGGCAAAACCATTTAAAAAGTTCCTTGCCCCATTGGATTCAAAGTAAACAAATCTGCAAACTATCTGCTACGTGAACCCTGGTCTTGACTTGGGAGCAACCAAGGACGTCCAGTTTAGGAAAATGTCATTGCAGTAAATATAGAACAGTCTGTGGGAGTAAATCTGAACTATTACAATGCTTACGCTTCAATGACCCTCAATCACAATGCATTTACCGGTAGATATGAAAAGTTGTAATGTATATAACAAAGATACATATACAGAAGCATTCAGTTTTATTATGTAAAGTAATGAATTTATTTCATAAATTCATGTCATAAATTTATTATGTAGTAATGATCCCAATCCATAAATTCTTCTCATTAAAATTATTAGACACATTAGGTACATAAATACAATTGTATTTAAGACTACAATAAAAAAAAAAAAGAATCCTCTCGATTAAAAATAATTTAAATTTTTTAATGAATAGTAGGTTAATTCAACTGGCAGACAAATTACTTGCAAAATGACGTATCAATGTCATTATGTAAGTCATTGCACAGTGAAATCACATTAACGTGACATGTCAATGAGAATTTTTTAAGTCCTTCTTTAAAATTAGGTTAATAATGAGAGGTAGATTAGAATGACGTAATAAAAACACATTTCATTTATTATTTCAGAAATGATATGATCGTGTAAAAATCCTGAGAAACAGGGCTACACTCAACATATATAATCATATATCTTCCTCTGGTAAACAACACAGGTTAAAAAGTTTTATATTGTATAAATTATGACTAGTAAAATATAAAATATAATTTTGTGCAATAGCCTGAAGGTATTCCACCAATACTATGCTGGTTAATAGGGATGGACTTAGGAGCATGACAATTTCCAAACCCATACAACTAATTAATTTATATTCTAGCACCTCCCTAATATGCCTTTAAATAATAACTAAGTAAATTGTGTACTTCATCAACCACATGTTAACCACATGCTGTTAACAAATCTCTAGTGAATAAACACAACCATTCAGCTCAGTCTCTACTTGACTACACTCCATATACTCTTCTGCACCAAATACAATTTTATTATTCACTTTCAAAACTCAAAATACAAAATGTCACTTTATAATTCATCTAAACTATTGATTTTCCACCAATAACAGCGTGTATCACACCCATGATAACATTTCAAAATGCCCGGGCTATAGTGCAATATGTATATACTGTATATAAATATATCTATGTGATGGCACAAAATGATCATGTGTAACATGATTCAAACTACCACCCACAATACAGAGCTATGCATTTTAACAATCCCCCAAAATATTGGGTGTTTCTTTGTGCATTATTGAACTATGGTGCTGTTCCCACATTGCTCTACACACTATCCTCACTGATAATCACAATGTGTGTTTAACAACCTCACCAACATAAAAGTACTTTTACATGTATAATAGTAACTATTCACGTGAGTAATGGAAATTATAACTTCATTTATGAATAGTAAAATCTCATAAAATTACATAATACATTTATTTCACAGGTATGATGTACTGTATAATGATACTACAGACAGCCACTTCGTTTGCGAACTCAAGTTATCCGAAAGTTCCAGTTTCCCGATTGGGGTTGGGAGTCACGCTACATGAACTAGGTTTGGGTGAGGAAGCGGTCTGCAAAGCGTTGCGCCAGGCCCGGGGTGGTGGGTGGGAGATTGGCCTAGTTTGCCCACTGACCGTGTCGGGTGCCACCACGCTAGAGTGCCTTCTACCCTGTGACATCAAAGATTCACGGCTTATTGTTCCCATTGTTTTGATTTGTCATGAGGCTGGAGTGTTCATTCTGTGAGTGTTTTTACACATCTACACAATCAAGGAATATCTCTGCACCATGTCGGCTCCAAATGCAGGCATTGCGTCAGTGATGGCTGACTGGTGGTTGGATGGATGGGGAAGCTTGAGTGGGAGGCAGTAAGTGAAAGAGGGGGAGAATTAATGAGAGAGGGAGTGAGGTAGTGAGGGAGGGGGGGAGGGAGGCAGGAAGGGAGACAAGTAGTGAGGGAGGGGGAGAATTAGTGAGAGGGAGGGAGGGAGGGAGGGAGAGCAGTATGGAGTGAAGAAAAGGCAGAGAAGACGATCGGCATGGAGGGAAGGAAAGGCAGACAGGGAGGGAAGCAGGGAGACAGGCAGGCAGGGAGAGATGTTGAGTTGAACTACGTGACCTTGAAGCAGTGTGTGTGTTTGAGATGTGGGGTGGGGGGGGAGGGGGAGTGGGGGAGGGACAGGCTCACTCTGATAAGCCTATCACACCCGACCCCATTAGCCAGATTTGTTTCTTAAATTCTGGATGTACATCATCATATATATTTTTGGTCACAGATTTTGTTTAGTAATATTATTAGGATAATAAAAATGATAAAAATACTTGTTTCATGAATGCTTTATCGTATTAGGTGGAGATTCTCCAGCTATGTCTGGTTGGCAATCTACTAAGCTAGCCACATGGGGGGGGGGGAGGGAGGGAGGGAGACCAGCAGCAGTGAGGGAGAAGTGGGGACTTCTCTTATTGTATAATAAGAGACAAATAGTGAGTGCAAACAAAATACTGTCACATCATAATAACTGACGGGTCTCGTCCCCAAGGGGTTTGCAAACCAAGTGGTCCTCTGTATTGAATATTTATGTATAATAACTATTCTTGGCATTATACACTGACATTCAGAATGCTACTGGTAAACTGAATAAAATGTTAAATTATTGTGTTGCTTATAAGAATCCAAAATATACAGAGTACTACAATACACACACAAATGTGCAAGGCTATACCAACAATTACTCATTATCTACAATGAATAATTAGTATTCCCAAATTCTGACAATATTGTCACATTATTAAATATAATTTGAACAATAATTCAACTGCTTATGTGTCAAGTTCAACAATAAATGCTTAATAATAGTATGACTTGTTTTTGTAAAATGAGACCCATATGCAGTAAATACAAAAGACGCTTTTAGGAATTGTTACATGTCAAGTTCTTGTCCATCCCATTATTAAAAGCAATTATCATATGCATGCAGTATTATCTACATGCAAATAAATTAATTATTCGCTTAACCTTATGAATATTTGTAAGGAACATTATACCTTGTAAGCTATACTAGTGTAAGATGGTCCCACTTTAAAAATAACAAATGTTCAATATTTTCTCAAGTAAAATATTAAAACTAAAAAATAAAACATGTAATTATATAATCATATTAGAAAAAAGCAAAAAATTCTACTACTTTTTTACCTTCACAGACCTGGTCCTGCCTGATCCCACTTGGCTAAGCGTTGTGCATCAAAGTGCTCAAACTTCCATTTTTGTGTGTCTTGTTGTGGATTACATGCTGACACAAATATCTCCTTGTTACCAGGATTGCTGTCCAAACAACGTGGGTTACCACCATGAACAAGCCAATGGTTCTCCTGCAAATTTTGAATAAAAACAAATATCAAGGTTTAGACTGACAGCATTTTATACAAATTTATCTGGTTTTGTATATAATATACTGTACACATTTTATTTGATAAAATTACCTCTTACATCAATTTACAAAACTGTCATTAGTATTACATAATTTGGTTCTTGAAATTTTTCAGTGATTGTACAAAAAACCAGCGTTGGATGTAATGAAACGCCATTTTCTGGGTGAGACCCGAAGGCTTCCCGGAGCTACACCAGGCTGATATGCTAATGTCAGAATTTGGCATCAGTCATGTGTATGGAGTTCTTAGGGTCTACCGGGAACCACGGCCAGAACCTGGCCCCCCCTCAGAGAGGCAAAGGGGGCAATAGCCTATAGAAACCCTTGTGCGTTTGGAAGTATTCTATGTCTGCCATCGACCGAGTCAAGCATCCAGAAAGGTAAGCGTCCCTGTTACGACCCTGGGTTCCTCAGATGGAAACCAGAGGTCAATTTGAACTCTAAATAATTTACTTTACATTATTTGAAGAGCTTGCTGATGCGCGGTTGTTCCTATCTTCCTTGCCAGACGTAAGACGAATCTTGTTTCGCACAGAGCATTCAGACTTTTGAGCTTGTTATAGTTAAGTATAACAGCGAAGTAATTATTAACTATTCTTAGAACTAGTAAAGTAACGAAGGCCGGTGAAGACTTGTATTGTTTGTAGCTGCACGATCAATTATGCTCTTCCCGGCAACCACAACAACAACTTAGGAGGTCGGCAACTGGACACTGGGTCCTCCTTCTCTGGTCTGGCAGTGTGGTGTCAACAACTTTCTGTGGGGGCTCTGCCTCGATTCTTCTCCTCTTCCCTTACCATATCCTGTGTCTAGTTTACAAAGATAAGTACCAAGCTGCATGTACATTTCTTGCATAAGTGTGTAGTGAGAGGTCTGGGGCTCCCCTTTCCCCCTCGGGGGGAGCTGCGCAGACAGCGGCGCAGAGACGTGTGACGTCATACTAGTTTGCTTGTTTTCTGTTAGGGAGTTCTATCCACTACTTTGGCTTTTGGCAGCAATTTTAACCAGAATAGGGGTTTGTTTTGGGATGCTTACCTTTCTGGATGCTTGACCCGGTAGATGGCAGACATAGAATGCTTCCAATCACACGGGGGTTTCAATAGGCCATTGCTCCCCTTGCCTCTCTGAGGGGGCCAGGTTCTGGCCGTGGTCCCCGGTAGGCCCTAAGAACTCCATACACATGACTGATGCCAAAGTCTGACATTAGCATATCAGCCTGGTGTCGCTACAGGAAGCCGACAGGGCTTCCCCCAAAAAAGCCATTCAGAGCACTTATTGCAAGCTGTATTACAATAACTACAATATAAAACTAGTGTTGTATGTAATAAAATGCCTCTATGGAAAGGGGGCTCTGTGGCTCCCTGTTGCTATCTTCACCGAGACAGCTCCACAACATGGGCAGTTAAGCAGCACATGGTCAAAGGAGGAGCTAGATAGTAAACGAGAAGGTCTTATAACAATAATGAGAGAGATCATAGCGAAAGCGGATAACGATAGTTCACGACTGTTGATAGTCGGCGACTTCAACTTGAAATCCATAGACTAGGAAGTATGTGAAGCTAAAACAGAAGATTTCTGGACCTGTAAATTTGTAGATCTCATCCTGGAAACATTCTTGTATCAACATATTAAACAAGCTACGAGGATGAGGGAAGGGGACGTCCCCTCCATGCTAGATTTGATATTTACCAGGAAGGAGGAAGAAATATTTGACATTCAGTACCTTCCTCCCTTGGGTAAAAGTGACCATGTCTTTTTGGGAATAAAGTATGCAATGCGTTATAATCTGGAAGAAAATATGACGGTCGATGCAAATGAAAAACCTGACTTTAGGAGAGGACATTATGGCAACCTTAGAAAATTTTTTAGCGAGTATAATTGGACAGACTTGTTGCTAGGCAAGGAAGTGAATGAGATGTATGTCAGGTTTTGTGAAAGGTATGATAAAGGCACAAAAAAATATTGGAGGAGTGACAGGTACGCTTCTAACATGGATGAAAAATTTTCTGACTGATAGAAAAATGAGGGCTGTGATCAGAGGCAATGTATCGGACTGGAGAAATGTCACGAGTGGAGTACCACAGGGTTCAGTTCTTGCACCAGTGATGTTTATTGTCTACATAAATGATCTACCAGTTGGTATACAGAATTATATGAACATGTTTGCTGATGATACTAAGATAATAGGAAGGATAAGAAACTTAGATGATTGTCATGCCCTTCAAGAAGACCTGGACAAAATAAGTACATGGAGCGCCACTTGGCAAATGGAATTTAATGTTAATAAATGCCATGTTATGGAATGTGGAATAGGAGAACATAGACCCCACACAACCTATATATTATGTGAGAAATCTTTAAAGAATTCTGATAAAGAAAGAGATCTAGGGGTGGTTCTAGATAGAAAACTATCACCTGAGGACCACATAAAGAATATTGTGTGAGGAGCCTATGCCACGCTTTCTAACTTCAAATACATGGATACCGATATACTAAAGAAATTGTTCACGACTTTTGTTAGGCCAAAGCTAGAATATGCAGCAGTTGTGTGGTGCCCATATCTTAAGAAGCACATCAACAAACTGGAAAAGGTGCAAAGACATGCTACTAAGTGGCTCCCAGAACTGAAGGGCAAGAGCTACGAGGAGAGGTTAGAGGCATTAAATATGCCAAAACTAGAAGACAGAAGAAAAAGAGGTGATATGATCACTACATACAAAATAGTAACAGGAATTGATAAAATCGATAGGGAAGATTTCCTGAGACCTAGAACTTTAAGAACAAGAGGTCATAGATATAAAGTAGCTAAACACAGATGCCGAAGAAATATAAGAAAATTCACTTTCGCAAACAGAGTGGTAGACGGTTGGAACAAGTTAGGGGAGAAGGTGGTGGAGGCCAAGACCGTCAGTAGTTTCAAAGCGTTATATGACAAAGAGTGCTGGGAAGACGGGACACCACGAGCGTAGCTCTCATCCTGTAACTACACTTACGTAATTACAACACGTGCCAAGACCCAAAAAGATCAGTCTGCAAGCCAGGTAGACCCCAGAACTCCAGAAGGCAGAACAGGGTCACACATGAGGAAACAAAGCCCCCTGAACCCACAAAGGGGGCCCACGAGGAAGAAACTTCCAGAACGAAACCAAAGAACACAAAGGAACCCAGAATCAAACCAGGGGGAGCCCAAACCACCACATTTGCCGGTGGAGATACACCACAGAAAGGCAAAGCACAGCCACCAGACAGAACCCCCAGGGAAATGGTCAAAACAGACTGAAAACCGAGGGACAAGGTGTGGTTGCAAGAAAACAGACAGGGACACTTAGCCCAAACCCTGGGACCCAGACCCAAAACAGACAAAACGGAAAACCCGGTGTAAAATCAACACTCAAACGTTCCCAGAGGAACAGAAAATGTGCAGAAAACACCAGAAAAGCAAGGAAATGACAACAGGAGAATAAAACCCCTGAAAAAGGTGAAAAAACTCACCCAAGACACTCGCTCGCACACCCAGGCGCATGTAAACAAACCGCAACGCAGCCCTGGTGGCCACGCTGGGAAACAGGTAGAAGAAAATGGCCACCAGAACAGAGGGCTGTGACCAACGCAAGATACGAAAACACGCCAGCAAAAGTGGGAAGCAAGGAGACTGGATGGGCGAAAAACTCCGCCCAGAAGCAGAAAACCCAGGCAGGGGCAAACGCCCCAGAACTGCTAGCAGGCATCCCCCCCAGCCCCGGGAACCCACAACAGAGGCCCCGAGGCAGAGCCGTCCTCCAAGCCCTCCGCCCTTAAAGAAAAGGAAGAGTCCATGGGAAAGGCAGCAAGAAAGGGCCGCTGGCAAGACCCAGAAGCCTTCACAGGAGGAACTGGCTCAAAAACCTGTCCCCAACCCGAACGGGGCAGCCCCCGAAACCGCCCAAGTCTCGGCCCCAACTAAACCCCGCCCCGACCCCGAAACCCGCAGACGGTCCAGAGCCGGGAACAGGGAGGGAAAGGGTCAAACAGCACCTAACCAAAACGGGGTGGCCCCGGGGCATCCGAGTGAGAAACCAACCTAGCCTGTTGCAGCAACCTAACCTAGCTTGCAACACGGATGCCGCCTGTAATCTGAACAGTATTAACATCAGTAGAGTACTGGAGAACAAGCAGAGAATATCTCTCGCAAGACTCCGGGTTAAGGTGTCAGTGACCCAACAAGCAGCATGACGGAGGTAAAAGTGGCGACTGTCACCCAGAGACAAGGGCACAGCAACCAATGACCCCGTACAAGACGGGTTGGAACCCAGAAGACACATTCAATGGTTCACCGAGCCCCGACAGTTGTTTCCAGGGCCCGTAAGGGTAACAACTACGGGAAGCCCGGGCAAGGTGTTGTTAACCAGTTAAGAAACCCAAAAATAACAAGGGGGTAGAGGACAACACTGAAAACCCCTGCGACAGGTACAATCACGGGGGCCTAGCAGAGGGCCATCAACTCTACCAGTGGAACTATAGCCACACTAGGAAGACCCCCACCAGGCAAATGAAAATAAAAACAAAAGAAAAACCCCGCAAAAGTACACCGTCTCCAGAGGCAACAGGAACCGGTTGCCGCTTAGGTAGCAGGTTGCGCAACACCTTGATGCCCTAACCAGCACAATACCAGTCCCTACCCAGGGCCGAACAAGGGCCCCAAGCCCCAGCTGGCCCCAAGGGCGAGGCAAATGCCGAGCAGGAGAAACCTCTACGGGAATGGTTCCCAAACGCCCCAGGGAAGATAACCCTGTCATGCAGGGGCAGTACTCACAGGGGCACTCAGGGAAGGAATCCCCTAAGCGCATGCAGCCCTGGTACTGATGAGGAACACCTGGCCACCGCACAACACTACACACGGCAGTGAACGCCACACAAGGCAAACACCGCCTAGGAAACTGAGGCCAGAGAAGCTTCTATCCCGGTTGACATTAGCTAACGAACTGATGCTAGGCAGCCGGCGCAGTGAGGTCTGGGGCTTCCCCCTCCCCCTCTCGGGGCGGGGAGGGCTGCACGGACGATCGGCGTGGCAGTAAAGTGTGATGTTTGCTTGTTTGCTTGTTTCCTTGAGATTATAGGGAGTTTCTACCTCTCTGTTCGGTTTTTTGTTTTAGTTTTTTACCATGTGGGATTTGTTTTGTTATGCCTACGTTTCTGGGTGCCTAACCCCGGTCGATGGCAGATAAGGAAAACCCCAACCACAAGGGGGTTTTCCAGGGCCATTGCTCCCTGAAACCTCTCTGAAGGGGCCAGGTTCTGGCGCTGGTCCCTGGTAGGTCTGAACTCCTGAGCTAATGTACCTGTGTTACGGCCCTCTCGGGATGCAACGGGGTTCTTACTCTGATGTTGTTAGAGGAAGATATATCCGTTCCCAAGCCAGTAGTGGCTATCAAGGGATGTGATCCGTGACGCAAGTAACTTAAAGGGGGAAGGGAAAGAAAGTTAAGAACTTAAGATTATAATTTACCATCACCATATAAATAAATAAGATATAAAAGAGTGCACAGGGGGAGGGGTATAAACACTTATTTTACAGGGGAAATACACTGGAGTCTTCTGCTGAAGACTATGGATCCTCGCTCTCGGTGCTAAATCCTCGGTGCTTCTTCGTGGCCTCACAACGAATCCTCTAGAAAGCTGAGCCTACCCTGGCCACAGGTCAGCCAAAACACAGGTCCACTGGGGGCACCGCCGTGGAGGCCGTCAACCACACGTCCAGCTGGTCTGCTGGCAGGTTCCGGATCAGCAAGGCTGGTCAGGCCACTCCACGAACGATATAAGGGGAACGCCCTTGACAGGAGCCTCGTGTGACACCACAAATCACTCTCCTGTCCTCAATACCCCAGTGGATGAACGTCTCCAGCAGTCGGTCCCGGGAACGACGATCCTTTCAACTGCCACTCCACTGGCAGGGTAACACCACAGTGTTCTTCCGGGGGACGACTTCACAGCTGCTGCAGCAAAGCACACGGTATGGAGACGGCTGCCTCGGGTAGACTGACTCCACGTCCATCACAGCAGTCCCAGGTCGGCTCTGTAAGCAGACACGTCATCAATAACTGGGACACAGTAAGGCACCTCACTTACAGGTTCAGACACAAACGCCCACCTATCCACTCCATAGATGGCGCTGGTGTCTGAGCACCACCTCACCAGAGGTCAGCAGCGGCTGTGTTGAGCGCTGAACAGGACTGGAAACTGGCCCTTGTGGCCGGTATTCGCCGTCCTCACCAGGTGTCGTCGTCCGTTTGGCGGGGGTTTCGGGAGCTGACCCACAGATGGCGTGGTCGTTACTGCTCCGTGCTCGGACGCTGGATCCGGGTTCGTAACACCTCCCCACCAAAAAGAATTTGGTTTGGGGTTCTATAAAAAGAAACACAAACCAAATTAGTACGGTGACACAACTCCAAATGGACTTACTTATACTGGAATGGCGAGGCTGTCTCGTCCACAGAACTGTCCTACTGGACAATTCCGGCACAAAGGAAACTTGCAGATGTAAGGCAATGTCCTGCCTGGCGTAATCTTCCACACCTCCACCGAGATGTTAATCCGGAGCATAATCTCACACCTCTCGAGTAAGGATCGGTGTAGACACGATCTGGGGCGACTCGACACTTCCCTGTGTCGTGGCACCGATGATGGCTGATCACAGACGGCATTTCTGGTACCGGTCCGATGGTCCTTCAGGGAGACAGGAACCTGGAATACAGGGGTCTGATAATTCAGAGTGATAGCGACAGTGGGTAAGTCAATACTTACTGCATACACCTCTACTAGGCTTACACCTAGTTTCAACAGGGCTGCTTGCACACCGAAGATGGCATTCGCTCTGCCCACGTCAGGTCGACCAACGTTCCGTATAACGCTGTTTTGAGGCTCAGCTATCACGCGGGGGGTGTCAACCTGCCGGAAACAGTCACTCATATTATCATATGTCGTACCTCCTGTATCAACCATCACCTTCCAGGTCCCTTCTTCAACTGCAACACTTGCAGTGCACGTCTCTAATCCCTGGGACCTCTTCACGATGTTCATGGGAGCCATCATTCGTCGGGTCGTCCACAGGTCCTCACTGAGAGCACAAACGAGAATCAAAAATACCGCTAAGAAACATTTGGTTACCTGAGGGATAAGCCTCCTGAGCCTGTAATGTCCATAGCCGGCTACATCCATTAGCCTGGTTTGGACCAAAGAGGGCACTAGAAACTTTGCACATACCTCACATACCTCCGACGTCTGGGGAATCTCTGGCCGGTTCAGCATACATTGTACTTTGCCAGGCTGCAAGTACACGGGTGCCTTCACTCCAGACTCTTCGGTATCCGTGGGTGCTTGCACACAAGGCCTCGCTTCTTGCTCAGGTACTTCTGCCATCGTAACCTCATGTTTCTTGTCGAGGGAAGAATTAGAAGTCTCTGCTAGAATATCGTCGATCTGCGGGTGAGAGGAAGGATTAAACACACTCCAATCCGGGTCTGTCTTTACCTGGACATTACCATTGCCTGTTGTCACCTCCGACCTTGCTGTTTCGGCTGACTCGTCCACGACCTTGGGAAGATTGATGCTCCAATCTGTCACCAAGTCGTTGGCTAGTACCACGTCAATCCCAGCCACAGGGAGGGTATCGACTACTGCCAACGCACATGTGCCGCTGAAATAAGGAGAGTCGAGATGTACTGGCACTAAGGGGGCGATATACTGCGTCCTAGGAAACCCAACCAGGACAACCTGTTGTCTCTCGTCCACACTTACTCCCTCGGGTAACGAACTCTTCACGATCAGGGACTGGGCTGCTCCACTATCTCTGAGCACTACAACTGATCTACCAGTATGATCACTCGATACATACCCGCCTGAAGTGTGAGGGGAAAACAATCTGGGTTCTTCCTGCGTTGTCGTCGACTGGCTTCCTGCTGGTGGTATTACACAGCTCATCATCACCACCTCCCTACGTGCGCTGCCACCTCTTCTGCCTCGGCACCTAGCAGCTACATGCCCTTTCTGCCCACAAGTCCAGCACACCATATTCCTCCTCGGGCTCCGGTGTTTCGGACTGCTAGGACTTGTTCTTCGAGGGCTACTTGGGGGCGTCTTCTTAGCACTTTGTGGAACGGTCTTTCCTCTTCGTCATGAAGTCTGTCAAACCGGCGCTGGTAATTCCTTGGGACGTACTTAGCAGACGGCCTATGAGTCAGGATGTACTCCTCAGCCATTGTGGCTGCTGCACTCAAGGTCTCCACCTGCTGCTCTTCTAAGTATGTCTTGAGGTCTCCAGACAAACAATCCTTGAAGTCCTCTAGCAGAATCAGCTGCTCGAGGTCTTCCTTGGTCTCCACCTTCCGAGAGGCACACCATTCCTGAAAAAGTCGCTCCTTGATGGCGGCGAATTCGGTGAAAGTGTGCTCTGAGGTCTTCTTCAGGTTTCGGAACTTCTGCCTGTACGCCTCAGGTACCAATTGGTACGCCATGAGCACAACCTTCTTTACCTTGTCATAATCGCCGGAGTCGTCAAGGGATAACGTAGAGTAGGAGATTTGGGCCTTCCCAGTCAAGACTGACTGTATCATGATGGCCCAATTCTCCCTTGGCCACTCCAAAGAGGCAGCGACTTTCTCGAAGGCTGCAAAGAACTTCGAAACTTCCCTCTCATTGAATTTGGGGACCATTTTGATGTTTCTTACCGGATCGAAACCGCTGGTGTCCGTTGTTGGCCTCCGACCACCGCCTAATCGTAATACTTCTAGTTCATGTTGTCTCTGTCTTTCGTTTTCCTCTCTCTCTCGCTGTTCTCTTTCTCGTTTCTCTTCTCTCTCTCGCTCTTCTCTTTCTCGTTTCTCTTCTCTCTCTCGTTCTTCTCTTTCTCTTTCTCGTTCTTCTCTCTCTCTGTCTCGTCTCTCTTCTCTTTCTCGTTCTTCTCTTTCTCGTTCTTCTCTTTCTCGTTTCTCTTCTCTCTCTCGTTCTTCTCTTTCTCGTTTCTCTTCTCTTTCTCGTTTCTCTTCTCTTTCTTGTTCTTCTTTTTCTCGTTTCTCTTCTCTTTCTCGTTCTTCTTTCCTTTCTTCTAATTCTAAACGTCTCATCGCCAATTCTTTATCTTTTAATTCTCGTTCTAATTCTAACTTCTTCCACTCTATCTCGCGATTGATCTCTAGGGCACGCATTTTGACTGTTAGGAAGCTGATATTAAGCTCACCTGCATCACTGTCAACGTCACTGCCCTTATCTTCCTTTTCCGTGGAAGCTATGTCCTCACCTTCTTTTGTACTAGGAGCCTCGCCTTCCTGTTTCTCTTCTGCCTTCAAGTGCCGGTGAACCTTGGACAAGATCTCCACACGGGAATCACTGGCACGGATCTTGATCTCCAGGTAGGCGCTCACTAGTACTAGCTCTGGTTTGCTCAGATATTTTAATCTGGCAAGACAGTCCACTCTGTTCAGAAAAGCCTGAACGTCGTCCAGATCATCGATGGTAGCTTTTTCTGCCATTGTCACAGATGGAACACTCAACTAGCACTTAACACACCGCTTACACTTTAGCGCTTAACGCACCGAGCACTGTTCTACGTCAATATTGCACTTTATCGTACCTGGCGCCTCACTTGCCAATATTGCACGTAATTACTTCGGGCACCGCACTACACAATATTGCACTAAATCGCAACGAACACTTCGCTCTACAATATTGCACTGAATCACTGAGCACCGCACTAGTCAATATTGCACTTAATCGCTTAATCACAGCGAGCACCGCACTGCACAATATCGCACTTAGTCACTCTTGAGCACCGCACAGGACGTATAACGTCACAATCGTCACACACAGGGGGAATTATATACAGGGATTACGCCACTTCACCACCCCTGTCAAACATACTTAACAAGGGGACGGATCCCGCTGGGGATGCCAATTATGTTACGGCCCTCTCGGGACGCAACGGGGTTCTTACTCTGATGTTGTTAGAGGAAGATATATCCGTTCCCAAGCCAGTAGTGGCTATCAAGGGATGTGATCCGTGACGCAAGTAACTTAAAGGGGGAAGGGAAAGAAAGTTAAGAACTTAAGATTATAATTTACCATCACCATATAAATAAATAAGATATAAAAGAGTGCACAGGGGGAGGGGTATAAACACTTATTTTACAGAGGAAATACACTGGAGTCTTCTGCTGAAGACTATGGATCCTCGCTCTCGGTGCTAAATCCTCGGTGCTTCTTCGTGGCCTCACAACGAATCCTCTAGAAAGCTGAGCCTACCCTGGCCACAGGTCAGCCAAAACACAGGTCCACTGGGGGCACCGCCGTGGAGGCCGTCAACCACACGTCCAGCTGGTATGCTGGCAGGTTCCGGATCAGCAAGGCTGGTCAGGCCACTCCACGAACGATATAAGGGGAATGCCCTTGACAGGAGCCTCGTGTGACACCACAAATCACTCTCCTGTCCTCAATACCCCAGTGGATGAACGTCTCCAGCAGTCGGTCCCGGGAACGACGATCCTTTCAACTGCCACTCCACTGGCAGGGTAACACCACAGTGTTCTTCCGGGGGACGACTTCACAGCTGCTGCAGCAAAGCACACGGTATGGAGACGGCTGCCTCGGGTAGACTGACTCCACGTCCATCACAGCAGTCCCAGGTCGGCTCTGTAAGCAGACACGTCATCAATAACTGGGACACAGTAAGGCACCTCACTTACAGGTTCAGACACAAACGCCCACCTATCCACTCCATAGATGGCGCTGGTGTCTGAGCACCACCTCACCAGAGGTCTGCAGCGGCTGTGTTGAGCGCTGAACAGGACTGGAAACTGGCCCTTGTGGCCGGTATTCGCCGTCCTCACCAGGTGTCGTCGTCCATTTGGCGGGGGTTTCGGGAGCTGACCCACAGATGGCGTGGTCGTTACTGCTCCGTGCTCGGACGCTGGATCCGGGTTCGTAACAACCTGTCTAATATAACATACATTAGCCCCATAAGCTTCAGGGAGCCGTAGGGGCTCCCCACAGAAAAAGACACTGACACAAACGCCTCCTGAAGGTCACCACTTGCAATGCTTCCAACGCACTGGGGTTGGTCCCATATAGTGCGTTGAATCGAGGTTGTACTGTATTTAATTTACCATCTATGTGTTGACTAAGAAGTTTCTGCAATTGTGCTAGCGAAATTTATAATTGTGCTATAAAGAGAGCCCAAAGTAACATTGCCATTTCTATTCAAATTTTACTGAAGTGTTGCCATATTTAATTGTCATCACATTTAGTTGGCCACAAATGAGTGTACTATTGTTTTAGTAAATGTTTATATATTTCAGTTCTGTGTTTGGTGTTATTCTCACCGTCACTTACCAAATTCTTTGGCTCAGACTATGAGTGAATATGAGCACAACCAATTAATCTTGAGCCGAGACTTAAGACCACTGATTTGACTGAATATTACAGCCCGTCCTCATAAACAAAGGCCAAAGTCCATTCCATGCACCCACTAAACCCCGTATATGAATGAAAAATGGTTTACACACAACTCACAACTGATGACATACCTGCTTGATGGGGTTCTGGGAATTCTTCTACTCCCCAAGCATGGACCGAGGCCAGACTTGTGAGAGTTTGGTCCACCAGGCTGTTGCTTGGAGCAGCCCGCAGGCCCACATACCCATCACAGCCCGGTTGGTCTGGCACTCCTTGAAGAAAACAATCTAGTTTTCTCTTGAAGATGTCCACGGTTGTTCCGGCAATATTTCTGATGCTCACTGGTAGGACGTTAAACAACCGCGAACCTCTGATGTTTATATAGTGTTCTCTGATTGTGCCTATGGCACCTCTGCTCTTCACTGGTTCTATTCTGCATTTTCTTCCATATCGTTCACTCCAGTACGTTGTTATTTTACTGTGCAGATTTGGGACCTGTTCCTCCAGTATTTTCCATGTGTATATTGTTTGGTATCTCTCTCGTCTCTTTTCTAGTGAGTACATTTGGAGAGCTTTGAGACGATCCCAATAATTTAGGTGCTTTATCTTGTCTATGCGGGCCGTATATGTTCTGTGTATTCCCTCTATTTCAGCAATCTCTCCTGCTCTGAAGGGGGAAGTGAGTACTGAGCAGTACTCAAGACAAGACAACACAAGTGATTCGAAGAGTACAACCACTGTGATGGGATCTCTGGACTTGAAGGTTCTCGTAATCCATCCTATCATTTTTCTGGCTGATGCAATACTTGCCTGGTTATGCTCCCTAAACGTTAGGTCATCGGACATCATTACAGTATTTCCAAATCCTTGACATGCTGTTTTCCTACTATGGGCAGATTCGATTGTGTTTTGTACCCTGTATTATGTTTCAGATCCTCATTTTTCCCGTATCTGAGTACCTGGAATTTATCACAGTTAAACATCATGTTGTTTTCTGCTGCCCAATCGAAAACTTTGTTAATGTCTGTTTGTAGTTTTTCAATGTCTTCAGCAGAGATAATTTTCATGCTGATTTTTGTGTCATCTGCAAAGGATGATACGAAGCTGTGACTTGTATTTTTGTCTATATCTGATATGAGAATAAGGAACAGCAGTGGTGCAAGGACTGTACCTTAAGGTACAGAGCTTTTAACTGCGCTCGGACTCAATTTTACTTGATTGACTGTTACCCTTTTGTGTTCTGTTCGACAGGAAATTGAGTATCCAGCGTCCTACTTTACCAGTTATACTCATTGACCTCATTTTGTGTGCAATCACTAAATGGTCACATTTGTCGAATGCCTTTGCAAAATCTGTGTATACAACATCTGCATTCTGTTTTTCTTCTAATGCCTCAATGATTTTGTCATAATGGTCAAGTAGCTGTGAGAGGCATGATCTTCCTGCTCTAATTCCATGTAGGCCTGGATAGTGGAGGTCATTGCTTTCCATGAATCTAGTGACCTGACTCCTGATCACTCTCTCAAATAATTTTATTATGTGGGACGTTAGTGCAACTGGTCTATAATTCTTTGCCAATGCTTTGCTACCTCCCATGTGTAGAGGGGCTATGTCTGCTGCTTTCAGCGCATCTGGTATCTTCCCCGTGTCCAAGCTCTTCCTCTACACTATACTGAGTGCCTGTGCTACTGGCGCTTTGCATTTCTATATAAATATTGAATTCCATGAGTCTGGATCCGGGGCTGAGAACATGGGCACATTGTCAATTTCTGTTTCAAAATCTGCTATGCTCATGTTGATATCAGTTATATTTACAGGTGTTTGGATATCACTCGTAAAGAAATTGTCCGAATCTAACACTCTCATGCTGTGCATTGGAGTGCTAAACATGTCCTTGTACTTCTTTTTTAGGATTTCACTAATTTCTTTGTCATCCTCAGTGTATGAACCTTCACTAATACGATTAGGTCCAATACTGGCAGTGGTTTTCGCTTTTGATTTAGCATATGTGAAGAAATATTTTGGGTTTTTCTTTATTTCTTGAATTGCTTTCTGTTCTAGTTGCCTTTCTTCAGTCTGATAAGAATGCTTCAGTCTCTGATTTCTTCAATCTCCCTGTTTAAATTATTTCTTCTTTGTATGGAGAGTCGTGTCTGCTTAAGCATTTCCGTTAATTTCTTCCTTCTTTTGTAATGTTGTCTGCCTTCTCTTTCTACATTTGACCTCTTTCTGGCTTTCCTCAAAGGAACACGTTTCAGACAGACTTCATATGCTTCAGAAGTCAGTTTTTCTATTCCTTGTGTAGGATTGTTATTTCTTAGAACATTTTCCCATTGAATGTTTGTAAATTCCCTGTTTATTTTCTCCCAGTCTATCCTTTTATTATTAAAATTGAATTTATTGAATAACCCTTCTCACTTGTTGTTTCTCTTGGGCCTACTATCGTTTTTAATGTTAGTTTGTACTTCAATGAGCTTGTGGTCCGAGCCATAGTATCTGAGACAGTAATGACTCTGATTAGCTCCTCATTGTTGGTGAATATCAGGTCCAGCATGTTTTCGTTCCTAGTTGGTTCTGTAATCTGCTGGCTGAGCAAGAATTTGTCACAGAATCTCAGTAGTTCTCTGACCTGTGGTTGGTTATTTCCAGGTTGATTTCTTGCTATACTGTTATTGTTTACTATTCTCCATTTTAAACTGGGTAGATTGAAGTCTCCAAGGAAGATAATATCTGGTACTGGGTTTGCTAGGTTATTAAGGATATTCTCTATTTTGTGGATCTGTTCTGTGAATTCCTCAACTGTTGCATCTGGCGGTTTGTATATTAAAATAATAAGTAAATTAATATTTTCTACCTTGATTCCAAGTACCTCTACCACCTTATTGGACGAGTTCAGGAGCTCTGTGCATGCCAGCTCCTCTTTAATATACAGATCTACTATTCCATTTGACTTAATTACTCTGTCACATCCATATAGATTATAATTCGGAATCTAGATTTCACTATCCATGTGGTCTTTTGTGTGGGTTTCTGTAAATGCACCAAATATTGAGTTCGATTCTATTAGGAGGCCATTTATGAACTTCACCTTATTTCTTGATTTTGATTTCAAGCCTTGTATGTTTGCAAATATGAATATTTTTCCCATGTGTCACTTTTGGTGGGCTTTGGTAGTTCTCCCCCCACTCTACCCAGGTCCAGGGTGTGTTGTTTTGGAAGTGGTTCGTCCAGTTTTAGTAGTAGGATAGGTGTTGTGTGGTGTAGTACCTGTGTGCTTGTTGATAATTTGTATAACAGTCTTGTGGGTATCTTCCTTCCCCTCTGTAATCTTGTAGTGGTTCCATCTGACTGTTCCTCACTCTTATATTTTCTACTCTGTTTCTGCCATCCTCTAAAAAATTTCCAGTAGTGTCGTATTGATCTTCCCATCTATAACGCTGTGTACCTCTCACGTGGAATTCTGGACACTGAAGATTGTAGCATTTTTTGTCCCTAATTGAAAATTGACATAATTTAGGGTGGAAGTATCTACACTCCGTTCCAAAACGGCATGTACCCCTCGCCAACATGTTCCTGCATTTTCAAGGATGCAGAAAATTGCATTTTGCTCCTAATTTTCCTTATCTGCATATTCCTTGAGTGTAGAATTTGCAAATATTTTCAGTTTTTGCGTTTTTCATGGTATTTATACCTGTGCCTGTCTTGCCTACCTCTTTATTGGAGCCATCTCCGTCTTTCGTCCCAATTCCTTCATTTATGCACTGTCTCACTGTTGTTTGCATTGTTTATATTAACTGGCTCTACAATATTGCTGTTGTTTTGTACCACAATACCCTCTTCCTCCACACCACAGCTGCGGTTCTCTAAACTACCTGTTCCTGAGTTTTGGTCGTTATCCAGTGTTTTCTTTTCCCAGTCCGCATATATCACTGGTAGCTTTTCTGTGAATGATAATCTCTGACTCTGGAATGTTTTTCATCAGTTTAGTTATGTTCTCCCACATTAACCTGTCATCGTTGCAAAACCAGTAAATTCCTTGCCTGTTTGTGCATCCTGGAGATAATTCTGCACAGCCCAGGTGAAATCTTATGTTACAGATGCAACACTTGACGCCTACAGTACGTATTCCCAATACTTCCGAACACTCGACACACATCTCCATTGTCTGATATATTGTATTGTATTTGTACTTCACTGTATGGATCACTTGTTGATTTCAGTAATTTTATTCTTTATAAAATTATATGTATATATTTATAATATTATATGTATACCATATATTTGTAGTATTATGTATGTTATTTTGTTCAAACTTCATAGCAGGTACTTAGCGTAGGGTAGCGAAGATGGTCCCCGGTGCTGTACAGTTGACCCCCTTGTTCCAGGTTGATGCCACCAGTTTCCAGTTACTCGATTTATAATACTGATTTGTTCTTCACTTGTATTCTTACAAGGAATTTTCTGCCTAATTTCTGGCTTGCAATGGTATTTACTCACTTTATTACTAATTCCTAGATCCACATTTCCATATTACACTATATATTGTCCATATATTATCACTGAGGGTCGTACCCTGGGGTAGGCCTCGTGGCTTGTGTAAACACAACCTAGCTGATGCCGTCTCTTGCCACTATTCTATATTTCTAATATTCTATATTTATAATATTCTATGCACGATTCTCCTACACTTCCAACTTATATGTGTGTTGTGATACCCGTTCCACTTCACTGTTCCACGAATCACTGATCATTATTTTTTCCTTATATCGCCTACTCGCATGTACACAGAGCCTTGTGGCGCTACTTCCACGTGGTCTCCCATTTATTCTCTATTTAACACACAGTTCTATTGTTAATGACTGCATTCAACTTTCCAACGGGTCACTATGCACTTTGTGATGTCTGTAATCAGTAATCCATAACTGCAGTCTTAAGAAATCCCAGTAAATGTCACGATTTTAACGGAGCACGCACGATAGGTCTTTTCCCATCCCACTGTGATATCTTGAGGTTATCTTGAGATGATTTCGGGGCTTTAGTGTCCCCGCGGCCCGGTCCTTGACCAGGCCTCCACCCCCAGGAAGGAGTCGGTGACAGCTGACTAACACCCAGGTACTTATTTTACTGCTAGGTAACACGGGCATAGGGTGAAAGAAACTCTACCCATTGTTTCTCGCCGGGGCCCGGAATCGAACCCGGGACCACAGGATCACAAGTCCAGCGTGCTGTCCGTTAGGCCGACCGGCTCCCAACTGAACATCTCCCATCTGACATCTGAACACTTCCGGAACAAGTGCTTCGCTGACATCGTTTGTTCGAACCACGATGCTGTAAATGTTTCACCCACGTACTACAAATACAAATAATCTCCAACAGAATCTAACACCTAACCTAACCAATGCCTAAATATGCACAGTATGCTAATATATAACAATATTAATTTATATTTGAGAAAATTCCAATTTTGAATGAACAGCATGTTAAAATTGATGAACGAGTCCTTGGGGTGACTGCTGGATGGAATGAACTTGGTCTGTGCATAGGTTGAATATTATCTAGAGATAACACATGTGCTTGCCAGATTGGTGACCTTATTGCAGAAATAGTGTCATTTTGTGAGGGGCTAAGCCAGTAGTAGTGAGCCCTGAACAGTGCCGTGCCTGTTGAGAAGAAATTGGAGGATTGGGAACAGCTGGCTTTATCTCACTCCTCACGGGGGGGTTAAGAAGAAGAAGAAGGAGGAGGAGGAGGGAGGAGGAGGGAGGAGGAGGAGGGAGGAGGAGGAGGGAGGAGGAGGAGGGAGGAGGAGGAGGGAGGAGGAGGAGGGAGGAGGAGGAGGGAGGAGGAGGAGGGAGGAGGAGGAGGGAGGAGGAGGAGGGAGGAGGAGGAGGGAGGAGGAGGAGGGAGGAGGAGGAGGGAGGAGGAGGAGGGAGGAGGAGGAGGGAGGAGGAGGAGGGAGGAGGAGGAGGAGGAGGAGGGAGGAGGAGGAGGAGGAGGAGGAGGAGGAGGAGGAGGACAAGACCGGTGCAATTACCTAAGTGTAGTTACAGGATGAGAGCTATGCTCGTGGTGTCCCGTCTTCCCAGCACTCTGTCATATAACGCTTTGAAACTACTGACGGTCTTGGCCTCCACCACCTTCTCACCTAACTTGTTCCAACCGTCTACCACTCTGTTTGCGATAGTGAATTTTCTTATAATTCTTCGGCATCTGTATTTAGCTAGTTTAAATCTATGACCTCTTGTTCTTAAAGTTTCAGGTCTCAGGAAATCTTCCCTATCGATTTTATCAATTCCTGTTACTATTTTGTATGTAGTGATCATATCATATATATGTGCGACCTCCTCTGTGTGTGACTGAGGTACCCTGTGGTGGCAGTGGCACCATTAAAGGGGAGAACCCTTCGCCACAGGTGTCACTGAGGAGGCCACCCCACAACAAATTAAAGCAATAAAAATTTAAATAATATAATATACTTTTTCTTCAATAAAGCTTTTAACTTTTATTCAAATACTTACAGGATCATATTTCCAAAGTTGATTGCCACCCATACCATGACAATTGTACAGCAATATAGGTGCCTGAGCATCACCACTGGACACATCCCAACATACAGAACGCTTGCCTGGCCTTAAGTCCTTGTGCCATGTTAAATGAAATGCTTGTTCTCCTCCTCGACCACATTCCTGCAGACCAAATCTATCGCCATGATGCTTGAATCTTGTGTCAATACACAAGTTTGGACTCGCCAAACTCTGAATCTGTAAATCACACACCAAATGTTAACTGCATAAAAACAAGCATTAAATGTAATGAAATGCCACTTTCTGGGTGAGCCTCAGAGGCTCCCTGGTGCTATCGGGCTAATATACAATTCATTAGACCAGGGCATTAGTCAAATGAGTTCAGCCTACCGGGGACCACGAGCCAGAACCTTGCCCAATCAGAAAGGTGCAGGAAGCAATGGCCCTAGAAAACTCACTCATGTTTGGGGGGTTTTCCTTATCTGCCATTGACCGGGTTAGGGACCCAAAAAGGTAGGCATAACAAAACAGACGCCACATGGTAAGAAAATTGCAACTGAAAACCAAACCGAGAGGCAGAACTCCCTCAATTCACAAGCAAACCAGCAAACGTCACACCACGCAGCCACGCCGCTCTTTCGTGCAGTCCCCCACCCCACCCCCCAAGAGGGGGAGGAGGGAGCCCCCAGACCCAGCGCACCGGCTAATGGTTTTCTGTGGGGAGCCCCTTCGGTTCCCTGGAGCTACATAACCAAAGATAAGGAAATGAGGGACATACCCAAGAGGCGGCAGCCATGCGTCTGTCAATTCGAAGTCGAGACAACCAGCTGCAACCTGAGACCCAAAGCTACACACGAAAGCCCAGGACCAGGAATGTTAACCAAATAATGGGCAGACAGGACCCTGTCCAACCTTCAAAATCTCCGTGCCTGAATACCAGCCCAAGATACGGTGACGAAGACGGCAGCCAAAGCAGCAAACTTCCGAATCTCATGGGCAAGAGGATAGACCCCAGGCTGGCTAGACTTAATAATCCTGTGGACAACCTGGGAGACCCAAGCCCTGGAATAGGGAACGTGGGGAACTGGATCAACCCAAAGCACATCCCTGGCCACAGAAGCTGAGGCGTGCAGGTAAAGGCGAAGAGCTGCAACCGGACACAACACATGACACACCCCCGGCCTGACCAACCAAGCATCAACGACCCAAGGATCCCTCCGGAAAGCAGCCGTGTCGTTCTTTGTCAGAAGAGAAGAAGGCTGCAACCGTACAAACTGATGACCAGGACCGAAAGAGCTGAAACCCCCTGCGCCGGAGGAGAGCATGAAGCTCACCAACTGTCCACCAGAGGCCAATGCCAACAGAAAGAGAGCCTTGGAAAAACAATCTTGAGCTGAAGGGGGCACCACGAATCGAGGAGGAGAAAGATAGGAGAGCGCCCTGTCCAAGGACCAGAACAGCTCAGGTGGCGCATGAGCAGGCCGGAGGTGAAACAAAGCAAGAGAAAGCTTACGGAACGGGGCAGAAGTAACATCCACCCCGAAACGCAAGCTGGAGCGGCTCCACCAGCGCAGCATGATACAAGGCGACAGCATTTGGCAGCAAATGACAGTCCTGAAAAAGTCAAGAAAGAAAGGACATGACAACCTGATCAGAAATAGAAGACAACCTACGAAGAGAGAGAAAATGGCAGAACGAACGCCAAGAAATTTCATACTGTTGCCGATATGAAGCTCTCAGGTAGGACACCATCAACGAAGCCACCTGATCACCATAGAGATAGTGATAAACCCTTGTCAAAAAGACCAGACGCAAAGAGCAGAGGAGAAGACAGAACCAGCTGGGTACCGGACTGTTTCGATCTGCTGGAAAAGGTGGAGCCGCAGAAAATTCCCCGGGTTCAGACACCGAGCAAGCAATGCCTGAACCAAGGCTTGGCCGGCCACCAAGGGGTCACGAGGACTACTCTCCCATGGTAAAACTCCTACTGAGCTAGAACCCGAGGCAACAGCTGGACCGGAGGGAAAAGGTACAGGGAACCCCACCTCGACCAGTCCAAAAGGAGTTCCCGCAAACGCTCTGTGGTGAGGGAAGGGCGCCACATATTGGAAGACCCCGAGACCACACCAACGCGAAGAGGTCAACCTCTGGGAGCCCATACATCTGGCAGAGCCAACTGAAGGAGTCGGCATCGACCGTCCATTTCATGGACAGGGAAACGAACAAAGACCGACGGTTCATCAGGCTATTGGACACTCCCAGGATGTGATATCAGCTGTACGGAGAGCCAAACCATGAGAAATCGGCAGACGAGCCCCTCGCAGTAACCAGCCCCAAAAAGCCAAGAATTGAAGGGAACCCCCGCTTTTAGGCAATGACCCACCAAAGTACAGTCAGAATGGTTGAACCTTGAGCAACGGTTGAGTTGGGTGGTTGAACCCTGAGCAACGGTTGAGCCGGGTGGTTGAACCCTGAGCAACGGTTGAGCCAGGTGGTTGAACCCTGAGCAATGGTTGAGCCGGGTGGTTGAACCCTGAGCAACTTGAACCATCCACAAAAGTATTGTAGACATACGCTTTTCCGGAATCCAACCATCCGGAAAATGCCTTTATCCGGCTAAAATTGTGGCCGGATAAAGTTATCTCACTATCCGGCCAAAATGTCTATGGGATCCGGACACTATCCGGACAGTCAGTCGGACAAGCGGTGAATTGCCCAGATAATAAAGCCAGGCGGCGGGCCGTACCGTATTAATACTGTACGGCTGTGGCTCGAGGCGCATGGCGTAGGAGGTTTTCGTGTTGGGAGAGAGGGGAGCATTGGGAGGGACCACCTGGGGGATAAAGGGGATGTGGAGGGGCCTATACGCTACAGTACAGGAATTACCATTAATTTTAGAACAATTCATCATAGCCAAAAACAAAAGAAATACTAGTAATTATGTAATAACAAATATACAAGTTTCCTAAAAAAATTTCCACAGGCTAAAGTTTCCTTAAAAAATATTGTGAGTTTTTCCTCCTGACGATCTACGTAACGTTTCTACCTGCCCTAAGTAGACCCATCCAGGTCTGGTCAAGTCATGTGTTCCCGTCCCTCGTGTTATACCACAGTGCTGCACCATTAGTGAAATATTTTTTTAAATAACTTTTTTATTTTCATAGTAACTTTGAACATTTTTGGCCAAGACTATGTCTGATAGCACCATTAATTATTCTGGAGGTGTTAAGAGGAAGAAGGTTGTCCTAAGAATTAAAGACAAGTTACGTATTATACAACTTTGTGAAAATGGCCGGTCGACTTAAGTGTTGCCAAGGAATTTAATATAGGCACTAGTACTGTTTCTGATATAAGGAAACAAAAAGAGCAATATTCTGAAATACATTTCAACCAAAGAGAGTGAAGGTGCAAGCACTAGCAGAGGGTGTGGTAGAAAAACTTTGAAAACTTTGACGCATGTACAGTTGGATGAGGCTGTGTACAAGTGGTTTGCTCAACACGGCACAACTGGCGTGACAATTCACAGCCCAGAAATACAAAATGCTGCAAGCAGGCTTGCAGCAAGCCTTGGAATAAAGGATTTCCAAGCTAGTGAAGGGTGGGTTGCAAGGTTCAAAGGGAGGCACAATATTGTGAAGAGAAAAATTGTCGGTGAAAAATTGAGTGCAGATACAAGCAGTGTAGAACAATTTAAACATAAATTAAGAACATACATTTTGCCAAATCATTTATATTCTTATCAAATTTATAATGCTGATGAAACTGGGCTGTATTGGAGGAGTATACTAGAAAAAACTCTAGCTATGAGGAATGAGGGTTGTGTGTCAGGCCGTAAGGTTAACAAGGATAGGCTGTTGGCCATGATGTGTGCGAATACCGACAGCACAGACAGAATCATGTGTGCAATTATTGGCAAATCAAAGAAACTAAGAGCCATGCAACATTGCTTGGACAGACTGCCTGTGAAATATTGTAATGCAAAGAATGCATGGTTTACGCAGGAGATCTTTCTTTCCTGGTTTCATGATGTGTTCTGCAGGGAAGTTCGTTACAATCAAGTTAAGAAACTCAAAGTAAGGCCAAGCGAAGTTCGGGCTTGGCTGTTGCTTGATAATATGCCTGCCCACCCCAGAATTGACACCTTAACCTCACATGATGGCAAGATAACGTGTATGGCACTTCCTCCTAATACATCATCTCTCATCCAGCCTATGGATCAAGGAGTTATCTGTGCCACGAAGAAGTTGTACACCAAAAAGATGCTCAACGAAGTTTTGGTGATTTTCCTCTTCCGGAAGATGTGGAACTCGGTGTGGATAAGAGGGTTAAAAAAAAACTTGAGAATTTGAAGAACTATACAATGAAGGATGCCATCTATAACTAGGCCAAGGTGTGGAGTGAAGTAAAGGAATCGACTTTGAAGAATTCTTGGAAAAAAATTCTCACGTCTACGGTCAGTAATGAGGATGAAGAAGAAATGAATTTTGAAGGATTTACAGCTGAAATCCAAAGAATGTTCAGAAATGCTAGCAAAAACTTGGAAAGTCAGGATGTGATTAATTGGCTTGAAAGAAATGCCAATGACCCAGGATATGGTGTGATGAGTGAAGACGAGTCTCTCCAGTCAATTACTGGTGAGGTCGACGAAGAGGAGGAGGATGAAGAAGGCAGTGAAGAACCAACACCACAGACCACGAAATACAGTTTACTCATGACCTATGTTGACGGATTAATTAATTTTTCATCCAATTGTGCTAATCCTGAAGTTAAAAACATGTATCAGTACCTGAGGCAAACCAAAGAGCTGATCATACAACAGGCCAATGAACACAGAAGGCAAGTTCTTTAATTCTTATATGGTAAGAAAATCAAGCCAAGCACCTTCAACCAGTGAGGCATCACAGGCAAGCCAAGCACTTTCAACCAGTGAGGCCTCACAGGCAACCCAAGTGCCTTCGACCAGTGTGGCTTCAGCAGCTGGCAGTCAAAACTAACTTTACTTAATGAACTGTACAGTAATTTTAAGTGTTAATTTTAGTGTTGTGTTAGTATAGGTTACGTAAATTGTCAAGAATTCTTAACTTCACGATGTGTGACATCAATCAAGAAGACGAACAATAACAAGGTAAGTTAAGGTTTCTAGTTGAATATTTAATAATTTTATATGGCAAGGCAATTCAAATTATGTTGTTTGTAGAATAAAAAAAAAGTTGGAATTGGTCCCTTTTGGACTCAAGAGGTGAAAAAGTACTCTAATCCGGAAAATGTGATTATCCGGCTGGGGATCCTTCCCATATAGTCCAGATAATCGAGTGGAGACAGTAATTATCAAAAGAAGGCACAAACCGGGAAGGCTACGTAGCACCACCAAATGTGCAGAGTAATCAGAGGGCACTAAATATCGCCAATGATGCCAATACAAGAACAGAAACGCATATGGCGAACGATATAAAAAGTATCCGATTCACTAAGAATTCTATCGAGGGACAATTGACCGAGAGGGACGGTCGGGAAACAAGACACATGCTTGTCCTGGAAGTCAGGACATTCAACAAGAATGTGCATGACCGTAAGAGGAACAATGCAATTTGGACAATAAGGAGTAGGGCACCGCTCCATTAAGTGACCGTGAGTTAAACGTTTAAGGCCAATACGTAACCTAGCCAGAGCCGTTTCCCACCACCAGTTACGGTGGTAGGAGGCAGGTAATAGGGACACACACGACTCTTAAGAGTACGCAGTTTGTTACCATTAACATTAGACCAACAACCCTGCAAACGGGCAAAGATGGTGGAATGAATAACTGGGTACAAGTCGGAATAAGGAATACCATTACAGGAGATGGGACAAGTGCAGATAACTTTCTTAGTGGCAGCATGCGCACGGTCATTTAATGACACATAACATGGCTGGGAACCCAGCAAAACTCTACCGACTTAAATTTACTGGAGATAAGATACAGCCAATGTTGAATCTCGATGACCACCAGGTGGACCGGATTAAAGGACCCCTAAGCCAGGAGGGCACTACGAGAGTCAACTACCACTACAAAGGAGGATTGACAACAAGAAAGCAGGAGACAAAGAGCATAGAGAATAGTATAAAGTTCTGCTGTAAAGATGCTAGCCTCCGGAGGAAGACAACACATATAAGTGTGGTCAGGAAAAACAACAGAGTAGCCCACACTGTCAGCAGACTCAGACCCATCAGTGAAGATGGAAACGGAGTGGGAGTGTGAAGAAAAGTGCTCAAGGAAAAGGCATTTCAGAACTGTAGGAAGGGTAAAAGCTTTAGTGATGTGGGAAATGTTGGCAAGGAAGTACAAAATTTGGGAAGGGGGAACCCTCCACGGGGGCAAGGATGGAACAATACGAGGAGAAACATTGGTAATACGAACTGGAAGAGAATCTTGTACGGGAGACAAACGGACAGAAAGAGGAAGGTGGTGAAGAGGAAAGAGTTACAGGGTGGTGTAGAGGTGGTGAAAAAAGCACTGGGGGGGGTGTCATATTTATAGGCCGCGCAGTTAAAGGGTTAAGAACTGTCAGTCATTCAAGATCGGGTTCAGCGACGAAAGGAGGACTGACAATAAAAGGGTCCCCTCGCTCGAGACGTTGGATACTACAGTTCTACGGGTGAGAGAGTATGCCTCCCCAAACACCCGGGCATCAAAACAGAAGAAGTCCGAAAGAATAATCAAGACTGGTGAAAGATCGGCAGGAAATGACAATTAGAAAGGAGAAGAAGGTGGGAGAAAAATGAAACACAAGGAAAAGGAAAAATTGTTCTGGCAAAATTGGTAAAGACAACAGCAGGGTCCTAAGGATTCAAAAGGACAGAGGACTGACCCATGGAGCATCACACTCCGGCAACCGCCCACCAAGCCAGAAAGCCGTTGGCGACAACGAGCCAGAAAGGGAGGGGGGTTAAACCATCCAAGGCGACCGCTGCAAACTCCTGCACTGTGCTGTGAGCCCGACGGAAGGACAGACCCCACTGCCCCAGCCAGGTGACGACATGTTCGTGAACACATTGAGCGAGGGCTACCTTACCTTGAGGTTATCTTGAGGTGATTCCGGGGCTCAGCGACCCCGCGGCCTGGTCGTCAACCAGGCCTCCTTGTTGCTGGACTGGTCAATCAGGCTGTTGGACGAGGCTGCTCGCAGCCTGACGTATGAGTCACAGCCTGGTTGATCAGGAATCCTTTGGAGATGTTTGTCAAGTTCTCTCTTGAACACTGTGAGGGGTCGACCAGTTATGCCCCTTATGTGTAGCGGAAGCGTGTTGAACAGTCTCTGGCCTCTGATGTTGATAGGGCTCAGGTAGGCGCTAAGCACTGAACTGTGAAAAGCCCAAAGAGGAAGCCGGCGATGCAGCAACCGATGCAAGGGCCACAGAGGTCAAATCCAGTGAGAGATAGAGGCCGAAGGAGCATCCACGAAGGAATTAGGAGACACACCGAAGCCAAACCCGATCTGGCAGGTAAACCAGCACTGTGAAGGTCAGACTCCCACACAACTGCTCGAGCAACCACCAAGTGACCCAGACCCCTCCTCAGAAGCAGCTGAAGGGGGGATCGCAGCAGCAGAAACGCTTTCGGAGGGAGACACATGGAAGCGGTCCGAGAGTCCTAAACAAGACCTAGCCAGGTCGAAACCTAGGACGGAACCAGATGGGACTTCCTCCAGTTTACAAAGAACCCGAACCAGGAAAGAACCACCCCTCCGGTGATCAGACAAGCAGACTGGCTGGGAGTCCACACCAACCAGTCGTCGAAATGGGCCAACACCCGAATATCTAGCAGATGTAGATGGGTCACCACGAACCGGATAAGACACGGAAACGCGAGGTGCCAGAAGCTGGCCAAAGGGAAGGCAATGAAGATGAGAGGCAAGTCGCCTCACCATGAAAATGAACCAGTCCCTGATCCCCGAATGAAGTGGGACACGCCAACATGCAACCCAAAGGGCCAGAGACACCACTCAATAACCCGGACCCAAAAGAAGCCGGAACAGGGATAGAGTTATCAAGAAGGAAGCCAGCGGTACAGACAGGACAAAACCAGAATGAACCGAGGAACTGCACACTCCAGTTGCAGGACTATAACAGGATGACCCAACAGAGTGAAAGGGAAGAAGCCTGACTCACCAGCTCTAAACCCCCAGAGGAGGAGGAGTCGCCCAACACCACTACATTTTGGAGGACACGACCCAAACTGCCCACTAAACGTGGGACCATGCATGGGCAGAGCAAGCCTCCCCTCCAGCACCTGGCCAAGAGAATAAAAAATAAAGAAAAGAAGGGCAAGAATTCGACCTTTGAGCAGAGCGAGTACCAGGCTGAACCGACGAAGACGGCTCTGGAGGAGGCACCAGCACAAAAGCTGCATCAAAGGCCCATCGCAACAAGCAGAAGTTAAGACCCAAGAAATGCAGTCTGAAAGCCAGAAAGACTCCAGAAGCAGCAAGTCCGGGACGCACAGGAGGTAACCACCAAGAGCCATCCGAACCTCCAAAGGGGAACCAAAGAGGAAGAAAACCTCTCGAACGAAACCAAAGAGCCCAAAGGAACCTGAAAACAGACCCGGGGGTAGCCCAAACAACCACATTTGCCGGCAGAAATGCACCACAGAAGGAAGGGCCAAACACAAGACACAAACAGAACCCCTAGCCAAAATAGCCAGAAACAAACAGACTGAAAACCGAGAGTCAAAAGCCATGGGAGCAAGCAGAACAAACAGGCATGAATACTGGGCCAAGAAACCCAAACACATGAATACTGAGCCAACAAACCCAAACACAGACAGAAAACACAAAATCGGGTGAATAAACCAATATCCAAACATTCCCAGGGGAACAGAAAGGGCAAAACTCTTCAAAAGAAAGAACAAAATAGACACAGCAACAGGAGGAGAAAAAACTTCAGACAGAGGCAAGAAAATGCCTCCAAAATGCGAGCGCACACTCCCAGACACATGTAAACAAACAGCAGCCAGGCGAGGAAGTGCCCGCATAAAAGAAACTGGCCACCACAACAAAAGTAAATGCAACAACACAAGGGAGCCAAAATTACGCCACCAACTGGGAAAACAAAGCAGACAGGAGGAGGGATGAAACACCCAGAAGGCACAAAGCCCAATCAGGAGTAAACAGCCCTAGAACTGCTAGCGCGTTCCCCCCATGCTAGCAGTTCTGACTCCAGGGCAGAGCTGTCTTCCATGCCCTCCACCCCTGAAGAAAAGGCAGAGTCCAGGGAAATGGCAGCAAAGAAGGAGGTCTGCTGGTAGGACCCAGAAGCCTTGGCAGAAGGAGCAGGCTCGAATGCCTCCGTCCCCCAACACGGATGGGGCAGCCTGAGTCTCATTACCAACTAAACCCTGCCTCGACTCCGAAACTCTCAGACGTTAGGGAGCCAAGAGTAGGGGTGGGTTCGGGTGGGTGGGGGAAGAGCAGGACGAACAACAGGGGAAGGACAAGGGAGCGTGGACCGAACCAAAGTCGAAGCAACAAACACCCCCAAGTCCAGGTTCCTATAACCAAAACGGGGCAGCTTCGGGGCATCTGGGTGGACAACTAACATAGCATATTGCAGCAACCTAAACCTAGTATGCAATGCAGATGCTGCCTGTACAGTGTGTCCTCACTTGAACGAACTATACGGGGCGAAGCTGATTAGTTCCAGTGTGGAATTCATTTCATCCGTCCGGCCCCAACAACCGTCTTCATTTTTTTTAATACAAATGCCAGGATACATTTGTGTTAGGAAAATTGCACCTGACTCACGAAGGAAGTCTTTGCTAGTGCTGGGTACTGGTCCTGTAGGCGTGCTGTGAAACCGTACCAAAAACTTTTGAATTTTAGTTTGTTTCTTCGTTGTGCGCTGCTTTATTATACAGTAATATCTTTCATGCTCTTTAGGTGTCGATAATAATCTGCCAGCTCTTCATCATCAGTCACTTCTCTGACACCATCCCCCACCACCAAACTTCTCTTGACACCATCCCCCACCACTGACACCACCAGACTTTTGACACCATCCCCCACCACTGACACCACCAGACTTTTCACACCATCCCCCACCACTGACACAATCCTCCACCACTGACAATCCCTCACTGCCACCACCAGACTTCACTGACACCATCCCCACCAAAGACACCATCCTCTACCACCCCCAGTTATAAAATGGTGGTGGTAGGGGGGGGGGTGGTGTCTCTGACACCACCCCCCCCTACCACCACCATTTATTATGAATTCTTCATTTTGACTACATAATAAAGCAATTTTACAAGCAACTGAAATGTTAAATATTCTATAGTTTAGTACGGGGTAGTAACCACAAGTAACCACGACTAAGTCACTTTAATGTTCAACTCACTGAGGACTGGGCCTAATTTGGATAGAAGGGGGGGGGGGTGTCGGGGTGGTTGACAGGCAATGTTCCCACCCAGCTGGACAGCCTGACTGGCTGCTGTTCACTGCTCTGCTCTGCTGGGCTGTTTTGCTATTGCTCCCGAAAGTACAGTTCCCTGGGTATTTATTGGAAATCTAGTAGCAAACTCTGCACACAAGTAGATAGCCCCAGGCCCTCTACCAGCCACACCTTACTGCGGCTTGTTTGAAGGACATACCCGGCTATCAGGCTACAATTATCAGATGCCAGATCAGATCACACAACCTGACCACAGATCGACATTAACATTTAGAGGTGTGAGTTTCTTAATTACTAGGGGCCACCAACCTGGTGCCTCTCAAAATCTTGTCTGTGACTCTTGTACTATGTATATATATTAAATACAAAACATCTTTACGGTGTTACACCCTGACAACACCTGACACCACTTTCCTCCCCTGACAACACCTTCCACAACTGACCAACTGCCTCCCCTGACAACAATGTCCACCACTGAAACCTCCTGCCTCCCCTGACAACAACGTCCACCACTGACACTACCTGCCTTCCCTGACAACAACGTCCACCACTGACACCACCTGCCTTCCCTGACAAAAGCTGACACCACTTGCCTCCCCTGACACCACCTTACACCACCTGCCTCCCCTGACAACACCTTCTACTACTGACACCACCTGCCTCCCCTGACAACACCTTCCACCACTGACACCACCCACCTCCCCTGACAACACCTGCCTTCCCTGACAACACCTTCCACCACTGACACCACCTGCCTCCCCTGACAATGTCCACCAGTGACACCACCTGCCTCCTCTGACAACACCTTCCACCACTGACACCACCTGCCTCCCCTGACAACACCTTCCACCACTGACACCACCTGCCTCTCCTGACAACACCTTCCACCACTGACACCACCTGCCTCCCCTGACAACACCTTCCATCACTGACACCAACTGCCTTCCCTGACAACACCTTCCACCACTGACACCACCTGCCTCCCTTGACAATGTCCACCACTGACACCACCTGCCTCCCCTGACAACAACGTCCACCACTGACACCACCTGCCTCCCCTGACACCACCTGCCTCCTGACACTAAACCCCCCAACTACTGACACCACGTGCCCCCAGACTCCAACCCTCACCAATGATGCAACCTGTCCCCTTTGACACAATTTTATCATCCTTCAACCATTTCTCACTGGAAACCGTAGGTAAGCAAAATATAATAATAAAGGTACTCAGATACGGCAAAAATGAGGATCTGAAACATAATACAGGGTACAAAACACAATCGAATCTGCCCATAGTAGGAAAACAGCATGTCAAGGATTTGGGAATAATGATGTTCGACGACCTAACGTTTAGGGAGCATAACCAAGCAAGTATTGCGTCAGCCAGAAAAATAATAGGATGGATTACGAGAACCTTCAAGTCCAGAGATCCCATCACAATGGTTGTACTCTTCAAATCACTTGTGTTGTCCCGTCTTGAATACTGCTCAATACTCACTTCCCCTTTCAGAGCAGGAGAGATTGCTGAAATAGAAGGAATACAGAGAACATATACAGCATGCATAGACGAGATAAAACACCTAAATTATTGGGATCGTCTCAAAGCTCTCCAAATGTACTCACTAGAAAGGAGATGAGAGAGAGATACCAAACAACATACACATGGAAAATACTGGAGGGACAGGTCCCAAATCTGCACAGTAAAATAACAACATACTTGAGTGAACGACATGGAAGAAAATGCAGAATAGAACCTGTGAAGAGCAGAGGTGCCATGGGCACAATCAGAGAACACTTTATGAATATCAGAGGTCCACGGTTGTTCAACGTCCTACCAGCGAGCATCAGAAATATTGCCGGAACAACCGTGGACATCTTCAAGAGGAAACAAGATTGTTTTCTTCAAGGAGTGCCGGACCAACCGGGCTGTGGTGGGTATGGGGGCCTGCGGGCCGCTCCAAGCAACAGCCTGGTGTACCACTGTCTCAAGTCAAGTCTGGCCTCGGGCCGGGCTTGGGGAGTAGAAGAACTCCCAGAACCCCATCAACCAGGTATCAAGCAGGTATAATACTGAAGAACTGTTTACACTTTGGTGAATCATAGTTGATGACAGTGGCTGTCATCAACTATGACAGTCCCAGTGATCGCTTGGACAAACAATCCTCACAATCTAACATTTGTATGTTCCACTGAACAGTTAGTACCGAATTCAATTACAGTGGCACCTCGACTTACGATTGCCCCGACTTATGATAATTTCGAGTTACGATGTAAATTTGATCGAAAAATGCGACTCGACTTACGATAGTGTCGTCGACTAACAATATTTGTTGGTACACGTTTGGGTCGACCGAGCGTGTGGTTCCTGGTCACGCGGGCCGACCTGCCTAAGTTTACTCGAGCTGCCCGCTTAGTGACGATCACACCTATAAGAAATTTCATTTTTGTGGTGATTTTTTGTTTTTTGAACATAAAACTGATTATTATATATCACGCCATGGGTCCCAAGAAAGTCAGTGGTAAGGTTCAACATATGAAAAGACATGTAAGAATGACCATAGAGGAAAAACAAGAGGTCATATGCAAACATGAAAATGGTACTAGTGTTGTTGAACTTGCTAGGCAGTACAATAAATCTTCATAGGAGGCGGCGGCAGCATTAGAGGATGTCCCTTCCTCATTAACTAAGAAAATGTGTGTACTATGGGAAGAACTGCAAAGTTTCGCTGAAAAGAATCACCCAGATAAAGCTGTAACAGCCCGTTGCATTGACCTTTTTAATGACAATGTGATGCCTCACTACAGACAAGTGTTGGAAAGAAGGGAAAAACAATCTTCAATGGAACGATTTCTAGTGAGAAAATCAAGCAGTGAGCCAGAAGCAAGTCCTAGTGGTATGCAGGCAAAACGTGCCAGAGTGTGTACCCCAGAGAAGTCCTCACTGCCTGATGTTATAATGGAAGGGGACTCCCCTTCCAAACAGTAACACCTCTCCTCCTCCCCCCTCCTCACCATCTTCCATACGCCATCAAGAATCCTCCATAAAGGTAAGATAAACGTATGTACTGTATTGTAGTTAGAGAACAAAAATTGTATTCAGTATAAAATGTATTTGTAAGTTAATATTTTGGAGGGTGGGGAATGGATTAATTCAATTCCCTTTATTTCTTATGGGAAAAATCGCTTCGACTTACGATATTTCGACTTGCGCTCTGTATCCGAGAACAGATTACCATCGGAAATCGAGACCCCACAGTAGTTCGGATCATCCGGCAATTCGATAGAGCGGGGTTCATTAGAGTGAGGATGCACTGTACTTGAATATCAATGTCATCAGGATGGGTAAAATGAAGAACAAGCAGAACACGATTCACCAGGCTCCGGGTCAAAGGTATCGTTGACCCAACAGGCAGCATGATGGAGGCAAAAGTGGTGACTGTTACCCTGAGACAAGGACACACAGCAGCCTTCAAACTCGTATGAGGCGAGCCGTAGGCTCACTGCTACAGGAAGCCCGGGCAAGGTGTTACTAACCGGACACCCTAAGATAACAAGGGGAAGATAAAAAACACTGAAACCCCTGCAACGTGTACAATCACGGGGGCCTAGCAGAGAGCCACCAAAATATTATAACCGGCCGCTGCATAGGTAAGCAGGTTGAGCAACACCTTGACGTCCCAGCCACAAGCAAAACCACTTCATACCCATGGCCAAACACGGGCCACGAAACCCCAGCCGGCCACGAGGGCGGGGTAGATGCCGAGCAGCAAAAACCCCTACAGAAATGACGTCCCAAACGCACCAGGAAAGTTAACCCCGATATGCAAGGGTAGTACACACAGGGCACTTAGGAAAGGCTGCCCTAAGTGCATGTAACCCTGGTACACTTCAGGTACACCTGGCTACCACACCACAAACAACAGAGAACACCACGAAGGTACAGTAAAAACAGTGACAGGAAACAGAGGCCAGTGTTGACAACTGCCCTGGATTGCATTAGTCAATTAACTGATGTTGGGTAGCCGGCAAGGTGGATCCAGGACTACCCCCTCCATGGGGGGTGGGGGAAGAGGAAGTTGCATGCCAGAGCGGCACGGCAATGTGGTGTGACATTTGCTTGTTTCCTTGGGAATTGAGGGAGTTCTACCTCTCTGTTTGGTTTTCAGTTGCAATTTTCTTACCATGTGGGGGTCTGTTTTATTAGGCTTACCTTTCTAGGTGCCTAACCCAGGTCAATGGCAGATTAGGAAAACACCCAACCACAGGGAGGTTTTCCAGGGCCATTGCTCTCTCTGCCTCTCTGAGGGGACCAGGTTCTGGCTCCTGGTCCCCGGTACGTTGAACTACTTTGACTAATGCCCTGATCTAATGAACTGCATATTAGCCCAATAGCTCCATGGAGCCAAAGAGGCTCCCAGCAGAAAAAATACTTTAATTAAAAACAAACAAGTTTATTTTGAGAAAATGAGTTTAAGATGTTAAATATAACTGATTTGGAAAGTGAAGAACTACAGATCAAGTCAAAATGCTTCAGTGCTGTATTTAGTGTAAAGAAAGTAGAAAATGGACCTGATGGTCAAAGTATTAACAAGTGTTGGAAAATTCAAATTCAGTGATTCCAAGTTCCCATTAGTTACCCTTCCAAGTACCTACTTTAAAGAATCCAAGTGAAACATGGGTCCTAATATCACAAAATTGTATCCTTAAACATCGATGAAATTGGCTACAATAAACAGAACACCAGACCAGTTATAAAACAATAAATTCAGCCAATAATTTGTAAATGTGTAACAAAGGGCATAAGAATTTTATAAAAGCTTCAAGTAGATCACACTGCAATTAAAAAATAAAACTTACTTTCCCACTGGCAAAATTTGGAGGTTCAATTGGAGGGTAAACTTTTGTCAGATCAAAAGCCACTTGTGTCATAAACCATTTAAATGGTTTGCAGTTTAGTCTTTTCCTTATAGCTTTTTGCTCCGTCAAGTCCCCCACATCAATTTTTAGATATGATGGTCGACGTTTATAGAGATATTGAGCATATTCATCCATCCAAACCTCGGCTACTCGACGGTAATTCTGAAAATACAAGCATTAACCTTTTAAATTATTATACTACATTATTGTTTATATGTGGTCTTAAGAGAAGGTTGTCCTATGGCATCAGCCAACTGTTGAGATACTTCCATGGTAACTCTGAAATTCAGTTGACAGTGGGATTTACCATGCTGTCTCTTCTACCTGGTACACATTTTTATTACTGCCCATACAAGTCTAGATTCATGTTGGCAGTTATTCCCCTCACTCTCCTCTTAAATCTCACAAATTTCATCCACAACACACTGTGAAGATCATCCACACTGTTCTTTTCTTCTCTCCTCTCTATTAAGGCCATCTCAGCAGTTGCCTGGTGCTTACATGCTCAGCCTGAAGATCATGTCAGGTCTCCAAAACCCAAGCTGACCCATACACAGCAAGGCCAACACAGAGTTAGGCAAGGATATGAAGAGAAACTTCATGGACAACTCGCATAGGAGGAGGTTAAAAAACCAGTGTTGAATGTAATGAAACGCCATCTTCTGGGTGAGTCCTGGAGGCTCCCCGGAGCTATCCAGGCTGATATAGATACCCTAACTATTTTGCATCAATCAATGTGGGTGGAGTTCTAGGCCTACCGGGGAGACTACGAGCCAGAACCTGGCCCCCTCACAGAGGCACGAGGAGCAATGGCCCATAGAAATGCACAAGTGATTTGGAGCAGTCTATATCTGCCATCGACCGGGACAGGCACCCAGAAAGGTAAGCGCCACAAAACAAACCCCTATTCCGGTTAAAACAAAGGAAGTCACCAACGAGTGGACAGAACTCCCCCAAAAGAAAAATGAGCAAACAAGCATGACGTCACACGAGCCCCCAGACCCTCGCGCCGGCGATCCACACCTCAGTTCTGAGGCTGGATATCAAAAATTTGAAAAGACCGCCGACCGGAGGGAGGGAGGGTTGCCGGGTAGCCACTGTGACTCGCCCAGAAAATGGCGTTTCATTACATTCAACGCTGGTTTTCTGGGGGGACCCTCTACGGCTCCCCGGAGCTACTTCACCAAAGACGAAAACAGAGGGATGCATCCGGGAGGCGGTCGGCACTCACACCACAATACGAAGTCGAGACAACAGGCAGCAACAGCCGACCCAAGTCGACACAGGCCCAACTAGGCCCAGGAACATACACAAGGGAGCGCGCAGCCAGGACCCAGCACAACCGCCAAAACAAACTATGGCCCGAATGTCAGTCCAAGACATGCCACTAAGACGGCAGCAAGTACAGCAAGCCTACAAATATCAAGGGCATGGGGAGAGACTGCAGGCAAGCTAGACAGAAAGAAGGGAAACTGGATCAACCCAAAGCGTAGCCCCGGCCACAAAGGCCGCAGCGTGCAAAGAATAGCGTAGAGCCGCAACCGGACACAAGAACACCACCCCGGCCAGCCAACCAAACAGCAGCAACCCCAGGAACCCCTCCGGAAAGAGCCATCGCAACCCCACCAGAAAAGAAGATAGGGCCGCAAACGAACAAACCGAACACCAGAACCCCAAGAAGGAGAACCACTGACAAAAACCGGAACCGAAGGGGCCACAACATACCAAGGGGAAGAAAGAAAAAAGCACCCTGCCCAAGAGCAGGACGGCACAAGTGGAGCAGAAGCAGGCCAAAGGCGAACAACACTCTAGACAACGTGTGAACAGTGCAGAAGGAGCAGCAAAACAAGGCAATCCGAAGTGGTTCCGACAATGCCACACAAGACAGGGCGACGGTATACAGCCAGATGACAGCCATGAACCACTACGAGAAAACAACAAGACCACGACAAGAAAGATCGCAGTACACCTATGAAGAGACAAAAAGAAAAGGAAGGACCGCCAGAAAACCCCATACCGCCGCCGAGACGAAGTACACAGGTGGGACACATTCAAGAAGCCACCTGATCACCAAACAGATGGTGAGATATTTGAGTCAAAACGACTAGACTAGAAGACTCGAGAAGACTGAACCAGCCCCGTCATGGAGCGGACAGACCAGGCAAGAGAGGTGGAGCCATAGGAAAAACCCCGGGTGCGGACACTGAGTAAGCCGCGCCGGAACCAAGGCTGCCAAAGAACCAAAAGGAATGTCCGCCGGGGAACCAGGAACCCCGACAAAATCCAGCAAACAACCAACCCGGCCGAGCAGACATGCCCCATCCGGGAGGCACACCCCCCCACGGGACCGTGGAACAACAAAGAAAAAACTGTAGCCAGGGCTAGAAGCCAAATGCCCCCTGCCCCAACAAAAGGAGCTGCAGGGGCAGGAGTGGGTGATCGGAAGCAAAGACACCAGTAGACAATGCAACACAGAAGCTGGTAGTGACAAAAGTGAAGAGGAAGAACGTAAAGCTACACCGGAACACTGGGACATTCCACAAAAGAAAACTGAACAAGAGCAGAAAGCAACCTAGCACAAGCATGAAAGCAGCCAATACACGCCTACCAAGAAACACAACAATGTGTAGGATAAGGTAGGAACATGTAAAAATGCAATGAAAAGACAGTCCAAGTACTGGAAGCCAGGGACAAAAGCATAAGCAATCGGCAACAGAAGGCACATGAGCCACATGCAAACATGAATCGAGAGAAAACAAGACACTCGCTCAAACTCAAGTGCTAATGGGAGAAGGGTCATTCCATTTCAAATCACCAATAAGTCACCTATGGTTCCCACTCAACCTTTTCCAAATGCCATGAAATTTGTAGTAAGATAACCCTAGACACCCAAATGACAATTTGCAAAATATTAGGGCTCAATCTGCTTTGGTTCTTAAATAACAGATCCATATTGAATGGGCTCTCGTCCCGTTGATGTGTAAATACCACAAAAATTACCAACTTTGATCCTTTGTTAAATCATGACTAGTGTCCAGAGAGGTGAGAAATTTGGCATACCACAGCAACTTTTGGTGTGGAATACAGCAGTGTAATCAAAAAAGTAGTTTGGGTAGCCATTCAGCTATCGATCCATGCTAATATCACTGCCAATATTTCTCAAAATATCTCAATATGCGTCATTCCCAATTTGGTTTTGAATGACACCATTGGATAGAGCAGATTTTTCTATACAAGAGTAACTTTTATTTAGGTTGGGATCTGAATTCCTAGTTCAGTCAGAGGACTCTAAAAATGACATACCTTGGTGCGATATCGAAAAAATCAAATTATGATTCTCCATCTTCTTTGTGCACTGATGATGACTGCTAGCAAATTGATATCCAAACTGATTGGAAAAATTTTAAGCTTCATTGGGTAGAACATTTTTGGGTGGGATTCAGAATTATTATTAAACAATCAGTGCTATTTTAGGTTCGTGTTCTATATTTATCTTTACATCTTTGTAGTATTGTGTCAGCAGGTCAAACATTGCTGTTTACTTATTTGTGTATTTACTTGCAATAAATACACAAATAAATAAAAAGCAATATTAATATTAATGTATTACAGGTCTCACTTGAAATTACTGTATTCAGTTAGTTAAATAATTTGAACTGAATTTGATTACGGATACGTCATGAATCAGGATTCCATTGGTTTATTGCCATGTGCTATTGCTAGCCATGAGTGTGGCTCTTCTGAATGTCACTTGACAACCTACACTCCCAACAAAGGCTTGAAGTTTCTAAAACAGTATAGTGCAGAAGATCAAAAAACCAGCGTTGAATGTAATGAAACGCCATTTTCTGGGTGAGACCCGGAGGCTCCCCGGAGCTTTACCGGCTGATATGCTAATGTCAGACTTTGGCATCAGTCATGTGTATGGAGTTCTAGGGCCTACCGGGGACCACGAGCCAGAACCTGGCCCCCTCAGAGAGGCAAGGGGAGCAATGGCCTATAGAAACCCCCGTGTGGTTGGAAGCATTCTATGTCTGCCATCGACCGGGTCAAGCATCCAGAAAGGTAAGCATTCCAAAACAAACCCCTATTCTGGTGAAAATTGCTACCTAAGCCGAACTAGTGGATAGAACTCTTCAACAGAAAACAAGGAAACTAGTATGACGTCATACGTCACCGCGCCGCTGTCTGCGCAGCTCCCCCCTCCCCAGGAGGGGGAAGGGGGAGCCCCAGACCTCCCACGCCGGCTATCCACCCACCAGTTCTGAGGCTGGATGTCAAAACACGCGAAAAACGCCGACCGGAGGGAGGGAGGGTTGCCGGGGAGCCTCCGGGTCTCACCCAGAAAATGGCGTTTCATTACATTCAACGCTGGTTTTCTGGGGGGAGCCCCGTCGGCTCCCCGGAGCTAACTACCCACAGAGGAAGGTCAAAGGGACAAAACCGGGAGGCGGACACCACGCACCCCCCAAGGAGGCGAGACAACTGGCAGCAAATGCCAACCCAAGGCGCCACAGCCCCGAAAATCCTGGGAACAACACGAGAACCACGAGCAGCAAGGCCCCTGCACGAACACCAAAAATCCATGCCCGAAAGACTGCAAGGCCACGTCGCCCAGATGGCAGCGAGAGCAGCGAAGCCACGAACGCCACAGGCATGAGGGAAGAACACAGGCAGCTTAGCCGCAAGAACACGGCTGACCACCTGGGACACCATCACCCGCGAACCGGGAAGAACAGAACCGGATCAACGCAAAACGCGCTCCGGACCCAAACGCCGTGGCACGCAAACAGCGGAGGGCCGCCACTGAACACACAAACGACACCCCCGGCCCGACCAACGAAGCACCAACAAACCCTGGACCCCTCCAGAATGCAGCAGCCCCACCCCGCGCCAGAAAAGATGGAGACTGCTGCCATCAAACAACCAAAACGCTAAAACCGAAGGAGCAAGAAAACTCAGCGAACCGACCCCCAGAGGCAAAGGCCCAAAGGAAAGAGCCGACGAAAAAACACACCGGAACCGAAGGGGCACTACCAACCGAGGAGAAGACAGAGCACGCTGACCAGAGACCAGGATGGTGCAAGCGGCGCACGAACAGGCCGGAGGTGAAACGACGCACAAGACAGCTGACTAACGGTGCAGAAGCAACACCAAGACCGAAAGCAAGCTGAAGCGGCTCCGCCTGCGCCGCACGAAAAGAGGCGACAGTATGTGGCAAGACGACGGCCCCCAACCCCCACTAGAAAACCAAGCCGAGAGTAAACCAAGCCAACAAGAGTAACCACCTAAGAAGGGACAGGAAAAGGAAGGACCGCCAAAATACCCCATACTGCCGCCAAGAGAAGCACGCAGGTGGGACACCTACCACGAAGCCACCCGACCACCAACCGGAGGCAAGACCACAAGGCAGAACATAAGCAGCCCCAACAAGGCCCCTCCGAGCCCAGGAAAAAGGCGGAGCCGTGAGAAGATCTCGGGCGCGACCACCGAAACCCAGGCGGCACAAGGAGATGGAACGTCTGCCGAACAGAAAAACTCCCCAAAGCATGCAAGCCCGCCAGGAGTTCAGAAACGACGGGTCCGACGCGAGACATCGCAAGAACCCCCCCCAAAAAAAAAAAAAAACAACCGGCAGGGCAGGAAAACCAAAGAAGGCGGAAGGGTCGCCGCCAGAACAGGACCCGAACCAAGGGGCACGAACAACTGCAATAGACCGAGACAAATAAGCACATCACAGGACACAGGCTGACCAACGCCTAAGAATACACGCAGAACATCCCTGCTGCAGAGGAGGCAGGAAGAAAGAGCAGAAGCACAAAAAACCCCAGGAGAACAACCAGGGGTGGACAATCAGGCAGGGACAAAAACCGCACGCAATCCCCAGGCACAAAACAGCAGCAAAGTGCCACTCCACAACCGGACACAGGAACAAGGACACGCCACCGTGAAACACGGTACCAATGCACACGTGCAGCAGCAACAGCAACTTGTAAATAGCAACTCCCCTCTGCAAAGGCAGAGAACGGAGCAGGCAGACCCCAGACAGGGCCAACGGAGACACGACAAAAACCTTGCAGGCCCAGAAACCTGCACCAGGCGACCGACGGCGGAAAAACCCCGCTCGATACCTGCTGGATGAGGTACTGGGAGCTCTTTTACACCTGAAGCCCGGTCCAAGGCTAGGCCAGACCGGCCAGAGGATGGCCCACCAGGCAGCTGCTAGGAGCAGTCCACCGGCCCACATACCCCCACAACCAGGACGGGCCGGAACTGCCATACGAAAACAGGCCAGTGCGCCCTGGAAGTCCACGGACGAACCAGCAGGCTTATGCTCGCAAGTAGGTCGTGTAACAAGCACAGACCACTGATGGTAATACAGTGTCCCCCAAAAGTGCCAATAGCACCACTGCACTCCACTGGTACTATCCCGCAAGTTCTACCAGATAGGCGGGACCCAAGAGCCAGAGCTCAAATCCTGCAAGCACAGCCAGGAGCCTCACCAGGTGAGTACAGAACCAACCCTACAACCCCCACACCTCACAACATTAAAAAGGGAGGGTCCCCTGAATGACACCAGCATGGGTTGGACATGCACATGAGGGGGGACAGGAAGGGGTGATAAGGGACAGTCACTGGTGTGCGAACGGTTGCAGTCGTACAAAATATACCTAAATAAAGACAGGTATAGAAACACCGCCGCATCCAGCGCCCGGCCAAAAGACGCCAGACTGCAGAAACTCACCTGGCGAATGGTGGCACGAACTGGACACGACTCAACCGTGCCCAGAAGAACTTGAGAGCACCGCCAGGTGAAGACGCCAGAGCCGGACCCTGCCGGACCCGCAGGAGAACAGGGAGAGGCGAGGGAGGCGGTCCACACCCATGACAGGGAAAACCGCGGTGTCCTCCCCACAACAGGGAACCAGGACACCCCCGGCGCGAAGGGGCACATACCGCAGCCAGGGAGAAGAACGAGAGGCGAAGCACTGAAGCAAAAAAGGGTGCAAAACCCCAGCACTGAAACACCGCCCAGACCAAAACAAACTCCACGGCGCATGCGCAGAACACGCCGGCCGAACCGCACACCCTCCCTGCGGGAAGGCGCCAGCCAGGACTACTGCACGAGAAAAGGAGCCAAAAGAGGAAGCAGGAACAAGAAAACCGGCCAAAGAAGCAAAAGAGCCCAAAAAGGAATCCAACCGGGCGACAAGCAGCCCAACCGGGCGACAAGCAGCCCAACCGGGCGACAAGCAGCCCAACCGGGCGACAAGCAGCCCAACCGGGCGACAAGCAGCCCAACCGGGCGACAAGCAGCCCAACCGGGCGACAAGCAGCCCAACCGGGCGACAAGCAGCCCAACCGGGCGACAAGCAGCCCAACCGGGCGACAAGCAGCCCAACCGGGCGACAAGCAGCCCAACCGGGCGACAAGCAGCCCAACCGGGCGACAAGCAGCCCAACCGGGCGACAAGCAGCCCAACAGGGCGACAAGTAGCCCAACAGGGCGACAAGTAGCCCAACAGGGCGACAAGTACGAGGAGCCGACAGACGTTCCAATAATGCGGGAAGCAGCGAAAAACCTTCCCGTACCCTCGAGAACACAGAAGCCAACACTAGTCCCGAAGGCACACGAAGGCGCAGGCGCACCCGAGATCAGAAGTCACGCAGAACCCCACCGAACGGGGAAACATGACAAAAACACCGTCCCAAAAAGGGGGGGGGGGAGGAAACATCCACCCACAGGACGGAACCAACCGACTCAAAGGCCAAGGAACCGAGCCCGGGGAGGGGCCGACATCCAACAGCACGTACGGCGAGTGGGGAGGAAAGACCCCACTCCGCGTAACCACAAGCCCCGCCTAGAGGGGGATAAAAACCCCCACGGGGTCTAACGGGGCCAAGGCCCCCCCAAGTCAGCCCCTCCCCAGCCCCGGGAACCTACACGACAGGCCCCGGGGCCGAGCCGTTCCCCCAAAGCCCCGGCCGTACCAGAAAACCGGGGCAGCCGCGAAAACACTAAGGAAGGGAGCCCACTGGCAGACTCATACAACACGGCTGGAGGAACAGGCCCAAATGCCCCCGTCACTACCCCGGAAGGGGAATTCCCCGAGACTGCCCGAGTCTCAACACCACCAAAAACCCCGCCCCGAACCTACAGACCGTAAGGAACCGGATGCAGGCAGGGTGAACCAGGGGAAAAGACAAGGGGGCGTGGATGGAACCGAAGCAGCCAACACCCCCAAGTCCCAAAACGAACTACAACGGGGCAGCCCCGGGGCTCCCGGGGAGGAAACCACGAGAACGTTGCCACCACCAAGGCTCAAGTGCAACGCCCCTGCTGCCCGCACCCGCTGTGTTAGCACAACTGGGTAACCGAGCCACAACGAGCAACCAAACTCGCAGGACTCCGGGTCGAAGGTGTCACCGACCCCACAGGCAGCAGACGGAGGCAAAACAGAGAGTCACCCAGAGACAAAAGGTGAGAGCAACCCTCAAACTCGCTGGAAGCGAGGGGGGGGCTCTGGGGTCACATCCATCGGACCCGCGCGCCCCCAGGGGTTTCCCAGGGTCCCGAGCGTTTACTTTAAGAGGACTCGCGCTCAGGTAGTCCCAGGCAGGGTACTGCTAACCGGCACCCAAAGCTACCAAACAACTTTCTAAGAGCTGAACCCCCGGGACGTGTACACTCACGGGGACCTAGCAGGGGGCACCACCAGAAAATACTCAGAACACAAGGGACACAAGCGGCAAGAACGAAGGCAGACCCCCCCACCAGGTAGATAAACAAAAAGAAAAAGAAAACCCCGCAAGAGGACAGCGTACCCAAGCGGAACAGAGCCGGCCGCTATGATTGGTAAAGACAAGCTGCACAGTACCCCGCGCCCCACCAGTGCAAACACTGCCCCTTACTCTAAGGCGAACAAGGGAGACAGAACCCCCGAGCACACAAAGGGCGGCCGAAAACCAAGCAGTAAACGGCCAAGCAGGGGCAGGACCCAAGGAACTTGTGGAAGGTGGCCCCAAGCCCCAAGGGCAGTACTTACAGGGCACCTAGGGAAGGGAACCCTAGGCGCATGCAGCCCGAGTACTGAAGAATCACTCCCGGCTCACGCACCACCTAGAAAACAGACACCACACTCTAGGTACAGTGCTGAAACAACCACTGGAGCCGGAGCACATAACCATTGCCTATAGCATCAGCCGAAGAACTGGTGGGTGGATAGCCGGCGTGGGAGGTCTGGGGCTCCCCCTTCCCCCTCCTGGGGAGGGGGGAGCTGCGCAGACAGCAGCGCGGTGACGTATGACGTCATACTAGTTTCCTTGTTTTCTGTTGAAGAGTTCTATCCACTAGTTCGGCTTAGGTAGCAATTTTCACCAGAATAGGGGTTTGTTTTGGAATGCTTACCTTTCTGGATGCTTGACCCGGTCGATGGCAGACATAGAATGCTTCCAACCACACGGGGGTTTCTATAGGCCATTGCTCCCCTTGCCTCTCTGAGGGGGCCAGGTTCTGGCTCGTGGTCCCCGGTAGGCCCTAGAACTCCATACACATGACTGATGCCAAAGTCTGACATTAGCATATCAGCCGGTAAAGCTCCGGGGAGCCGACGGGGCTCCCCCCAGAAACTGATAGCAAAGCGAAGCGAACTGAACTTGGAGATAGAATCTCAAATATGCCTCCATCATGAAGCTTTAATGTTGACAAAATTTGAATTTTTGCAAAAAACTTGCTGCAATCCCTTGAAGAAGAAATGCCATGTAAAGCGAAAAGATTTGCGACCAATCACAGTAGCTACTTTATTACAAAAATTCATTAGATTTATAAAGGGTCGAGTGGGAGGCCTTTGGTGAATTCACATGGAATAACCCAGAAGCAACCCCCACATGAGCACCAAACACCCCCGACCCCAAGAAACAGGAAAAAAGTCATCCAAACCACAGGAGGAAGGTGAGGGGTATAGAAGGCGTGTACACATGCCGGATGTATATGAATGTGGAGAAGGAGCGTACATATGGTTGAACCACATGGAAGAACCGAGCAGAATGGCAACTGGTCTAACCCACACCCTGCGACCCCACAAATGGACGTCCAAGTCAAAATCGGGGAACGCCCCAAGAAGAATGTGGAAAATATTCTGACAACCCAATAAACCAAAAGTCAAAGGCTGTTAATGACAGGTTAGGGTAGGTCAGGTGAAAGCTATGGGGAAATCCTGAACGTGAAAATCGGCGCCCCCCGATGTCAACCTGGGCGACCACCGAGGAAGCGCAACACATGGGCCGACCCAAATGCTACTTGGATCAGACATCAGAATGGTACGGAACATATATACTGTATAAGGGTGCAGGCTGGTGCTGAACGATGGCAATGAATGAGCATCCAGAGTCCCAGCTAATAAGACACCAGACCATAGAATCTCACCTGTAACGCATAGGCACTATCAAGGAATGACAGCGTAGCCACGTAACAGTGTAGGTGCATTGCTAGTGGATCATGTCCAGAGATGCTTGTGCAGGAGAGCAGGGGCAGTGGAGAGGCAGAGGAAGCGCCGCTCCCAGCTACTCCACACCCATATGCAGAGAAAGAACTAGACGTGTTCCCCACATATAAAACTCAGAACTCCCCCAATATCCAGGGAGCGACAAATTGAGAGAGAAGATGAGGGAGAGCAGTGTACCACCAGGGAGAAGCGCGCGGAGCACCAACATGTGTACACTGACCAACAACAAAACGTTGGGGTCCAACGGGGCCCAAGGCCCCCAAGTCAACCCCCAACCCAACCCCCCAGTATCCGTGGTGTAGTGGTAAGACACTCGCCTGGCGTTCCGCGAGCGCTATGTCATGGGTTCGTATCCTGGCCGGGGAGGATTTACTGGGCGCAATTCCTTATCTGTAGCCTCTGTTTAACGCAACAGTAAAATGTGTACTTGGATGAAAAAACGATTCTTCGCGTCAGGGGATCGTATTCCAGGGACCATAGGATTAAGGACGTGCCCAAAACGCTAAGCGTACTAGTGGCTGTACAAGAATGTAACAACTCTTGTATATATCTCAAAAAAAAAAAAAAAAAAAAAAAACCCTCCCCAATCCCGGGAACCACCCAACAGGCCCCGAGGACGAGTTGTCCTCCAAAGCCCCGGCCCCACAAGAAAAAGCCGGGGTGGTCGAAATAGCAGGAAGAGAGCGGGCCCACTGGTCAGACCCCTGAGCTACGGCTGTAGAAACAGACTCAAATGCCTCCGACGCAACCCCGGACAGGGCAACCCCCGAAACTGCCCGAGTCTCAAACCTCTAAAGCCTGCCCCGACCCCGAAGCCCTCAGACGCCTAGGAGCTGGAAGCAGGGGGGTTAGGGGACCGAAGGAACCACAGCAGGGAAAGAACGACGGGGCGCGGACCGAACCAAGGCCGACGCGACCAAAACCCCCAAGCCTGGGTCCTGAGCAGCCTCAGGGCATCTGGGAAGCAACCAAACCAGCGCCGTGCAACAACCTACCCAGCAATGCGTGAGCCGCCTGCACCCGAGGAATGTCACCAACAGACTGGGTGAATGGAGCCACAAACAAGCAACAAAGCTTGCAGAACTCGGGGTCGAATGTGTCACCGATCCAACAGGCAGCATGACTAAGGCAAAACAAGGAGTGTCGCCCTGATACAAGGGGACAGAGCAACCCTCAAACTCGCACAAAGCGAGGGGGGGATGCAGGGATCTCGTCCATTGGACTCAAGTGTCCCCGTGGGGTTTTCCAGGGCCCTTAGACTTGGTCTGCAGAGGGTTATCCTAGACAGGGTACTGCTAACAGGCGCCCAAAACTACCAAGCAACTGCTAAAAGCTGAACTCGCTGGACGTGTCCACTCACGAGGGCGAAACTGGGGGTGCCACCACACAAATGACCCTAATATAATGGGGAAGGGAGAAAACAAGGCAGACCCCCTCACCAGGCAAAAACAAAAATAAAAGAAAAATCTAGCAAGAAAACAACGTACCCGAAGAGAACAGAGCCGGCCGCCGTTATAGGTAAAAACTAGCTACACAGTACCCGGCGCCCCACTAGTGCAATAACTACCACTTACCCCAAGGCAAACAAGGGAGGAAAACCCCCACACACTCGGGGCGGCCAAATGCCAAGCAGCGAAAGGCCAACAGAGGTAGACTCAAGGTGACTTAAGGAAGAGAACCCCAAGCCCCTAGGGCAGCCTGAGTACCTGAGAATAATACTCCCAGCTCACACGACCACCGGAAGAGCAGCACTGAAAACAATGACAGCACTGAAGAAGACCGGAGCTTGAGTCATACGACTGTGCACGATCCCATCAGCCAAGGAACTGAGGTGTGGATTGCCGGCGCGAGGGTCTGGGGCTCCCCCTTCCCCCTCCCGGGGACGGGGGGAGCTGTGCAGACATCCAGCACGGCTTGTGTGACATGTTTGTTTGCTCGTTTTTCTTTTGGGGGAGTTCTGTCCACTCGTTGGTGACTTTCTTTGTTTTAACCAGAATAGGGGTTTGTTTTGTGGCGCTTACCTCTCTGGGTGCCTGTCCCGGTCGATGGCAGATATAGACTGCTCCAAATCACATGTGCATTTCTATGGGCCATTGCTCCTCGTGCCTCTGTGAGGGGGCCAGGTTCTGGCTCGTGGTCCCCGGTAGACCTAGAACTCCACCCACATTGACTGATGCAAAATAGTTAGGGTATCCATATCAGCCATGGATAGCTCCGGGGAACCGTAGGGGCTCCTCCCAGAAAAATTGTCAATATGGCATTTGAAATATGCGCCAAATTTAGACCAAAAAAAAAAATAATAACCCCAAATGTTTAGGGTTTATGAAACATCCATTTTATAGGATTCTTATGCGTATTAGTGGCTTTAGGTATTGGATTTATAGATAGAGCTAGTACATACAACATTATGTTTGTAACTGTTCATCTATGTACTGAATATGTACTTTTCCTGAATAAAAATATTAATTTATTTAATTTAAGAACAGACAGCTATGCACACTATATGTAAAAATGGTGAGAATCCGTCAGAAACTGTAATTTTGGAAGCGGTTTCAAAGTCAAAACTCTAGTTTAAGAGATAATTGAATTTGAAGTTATCAACAATGAATAAGGTAGTTCTAATTCATTAATTTACTTGTATGTTTTAATAAACATTGTTTGGCATTCGTACTGGAATATGTGAAAGTTGTAGGTTAATATGTGTTGAAATGAAGTCAAGATAAAATAACCCCCAAAAAACAAAATATAAGGATAACTATAATAATTATAATGATTTAGGGGATATATTTAGGAAATGCTTTATATAAATGAAAAAGCCCTAATTTGGTCCCTAATCATCAAAACAACCTAAAGAGACAAAGAATATAGAGTTTGAAATCTCACAAAAATCTGCCCCCCCCCAAAAAAAAAAAAGATCAAAGTCCTAAGTTCTGTGAGTTGTGACCGATTTATTTGTTGACCAATTTCATTCTATCTTTACAAAGGAAGGGACGAATATGCACTCTCCTGGATGTAGAGGGTATAACAAAATCAGATAATAAACAAAGGAGAAAAGCTGAAAACAAACAAAAATAATTCCCCCCCACTCAAAAATTTTGGACATTGCTAAAAGTAACAGATATAAACATTGGGCAATGTATTTGAAATGATATATAACAAAATAGAGCATAACAACATACTTATTCATTATTATTTGTGTTATTATGTATTACCTAAACACCCAACGCTATTAAGGCACCAGCTGCATATCCAATTTGTGAACACTTCTTACTACTATTCTTCTTCTTTCAGCATCGGACAGGTGCTGTCATCTCTTTATTACAGCATTATCCATCAGTTCCAGTTAATAGGAACTGTTCTCCTTATCAACAAAACTTTCTTCTTTTTTAACAAAAATTCATCTAAAAAAATAAATATCTGAAAATATTTTGATGAAGGTTTCACGATGCTGAAGCCAATAAGTTGGAGATTTGTTTAACATTTTAAAGTAATTTTTACATAATTTAAATATTTTTTCGCTACCCAGCCCCTTATGCTTAGCAAGTATAACCTCTGTGATGCGGCGAGTTCATTATGACATTCCCCCTGTGTGCATGAAATCAAGTGTTTGCAAAAAAAATTTTTATCTTTGTAAAAATGATAAGTTCCCTTCCCTGAAGACGTACATGTAAAAAACAAACAAAAAAATCCACTTACATTGGCTGTAGGGACGTGGAGAAGACGCCATCCTGGGTCGCCCCTGCGTGAAGCTTCCATAGTCGATTGCACGGGCCATTCAGGTATCATGAATGTGTATCATGAATTTGCCACAAATATATTTCAAATTATTTGTTCTATGTATTTTCAATGCGGTTTTATTTGTTTTTTTTCGTATATGATGCATATTTGTGTCCTTTACAATATGTATACAGTAGAATGTTCATAGTGTTCCATGGAACTGTGATACATGTGTCAGTAATGTGTCCACAATAAATGTTTCTTGTCGCAATATTACTTCAAAAAATTATAATATGTACAGTTTCACACTCTATTTACACAGTAACACACTGTATTACACACTCAGCACTTCAGAAGTGAGTGATAATCAACGAAGTAGTCCATGGTACACAGAGCGACTTTTCTCTTGTTGCTCCAGGTAGTACTAACAGATTTTCGCTTCCTGTTTTTTCGTTCTGAGTGCTTGCAAATAACACACTCATGTACACCCTTGGCTTTAGTATCTGTAGGTGGTATGTAGCCAAGCTTGTAAAGCATAAGGTAGTATTGAAAAGATTATAGCAAAAGATCAATTTGTAAGGTAGTCTTGAAAAGATCGCTTTGTAAGGTATTTTGGAAGAGATTCAGTCATTCCGGAGGAGCTACAAGTATTCTGGAAGAGATTCAGCTATTCTTTTAAAGATCTATGGAAAATACCACCATGAAAGCTGCTAACACTGTTCATCTATGCTACTTGTATAATATGCATCATCACTGAACCCAGAAAACGATTCATCTATGTATCATCTATAAAAATTGGAGATAACACAGGTGAGCATGGGTGGCACTCAGCTACAACTGAATACGCTCGCTGTATCCTCCTCATCGGTGATGTATCATTTGCATCTGACCTTTGGGTTTGGTCCTTATTGTGCCTAGCTTGATCAATATCATGTCAATATCATGACCCTTATGTTTTTCAAACAATAAGGTCTGAATTTCACTGACGGAGAGCGATCTTTCAACACCGCGTCTGACAGGGGATTGGGATCCAGAAGAGCGTGCACCACCTTTGGTTGCTCATTCAGAATTGATCTTGTCAGCAGGCTTTTCTGCCTTCCAGCAGAAAAGCTGTCTGCTGGTGGAGGACCCAGAAGCCTCGGCATGACGATCAGGCTCAACCGCTTCTGTACACGCATCAAATGGGGCAGCCCCCGAAGTCGCCAAAGTCTCGTCCCGAGCTAAACCCTGCGCCTATCCTAAAACACTCAGACATTTGGGAGCTGGGAACAGGGGGAGGGGAGCAGGGTGATCCACGCCCACAAGGAAAGGAAGCAAGGGAGTGGGCAAAACCAAGGACGAAGCAACCAACACCCCTAATTCCGGATCCCTAAAACAAAAACAGGGGCAGCCCTGGAGCATCCAACTGGGCGGGTTGAAACAACAAAAACCTAAACTGCAACGCAGCCACTGCCTGATCCCTAACATCTTTCAAAGAAGAATGGGTAAGCTGGAGAACAAGTGTGGAACAACTTATGCACGACTCCAGGTCATAAGAGTCACTGACCCAACAAGCAGCATGACGGAGGTCGAACAGCCTGAGACCTGGAACTTCAAGAACAAGAGGTCATAGATTTAAACTAGCTAAACACAGATGCCGAAGAAATATAAGAAAATTCACTTTCACAAACAGAGTGGAAGACAGTTGGAACAAGTTAGGTGAGGTGGTGGTGGAGGCCAAGACCGTCAGTAGTTTCAAAGCGTTATATGACAAAGAGTGCTGGGAAGACGGGACACCACGAGCATAGCTCTCATCCTGTAACTACACTTAGGTAATTACAGAGGATCGTCACCCTGAGACAAGGGCAACAAACAACCTTCAAACTCACAAAAAGCAAGCGGGGGACTTGGAAGACATACATAGTCGCACTGAGCCCCAAGGAGTTTACCCAGGCCCCGCAGGAGTAGTATTCCCGATGGGGAGCCCAGGCACTGGTGAAGCTGAAGCCAGTTGAATCCCTTCTAATACCGGGAAAACTGACCCCAAAAAGCTATGCGTGTAACCTCGAGGGGCCATGAGTAGGACCACCAAACACCCTAAGCAAACCTAATCAGTAGCTAGGCAGACTGCCTCCAGGAAAATAAAAGAAAACTAGAAACCCTCAAAAATACACCACAAACAACGAGAGACCAGAGAGAGATGGCTGCCGTGATTATACAAGCTGTGCAAAAGACTATGCATCCCAGCCAACAACAACAACACTCCCTACCCAGGACCAGATGGAAAGCCCCACAACCCCCGCTGAACCCCAAGGGCGAGGCTAATGACAAGCGACTCCAACCTCAATGGGAGTGAAGTCCCGAACGTCCCAGGGAAAAAAACCCTGAATACACAGGGGTAATACCTACTGGGCGCCTAGGAAGGAGAACCCTAGACGCATACAGCCCGAGTATATTAAAAACACCTGGCCAATGCTCAATCCACACAGCAGGCACAACCACACAGGGTAAAATCCAGACAGAAGAATGAGGCCAATGATGACGTCTGTTTTATACGACATCAGTCGACGAACTGCCAGTGTCAGCGCTTGGCCGCCTCGGCAGGGTCCCCTCCGACAGTCAGAGCTTGCCCCCCTCCTTCCCCCTGAGTTGGAAATTTGCTTGTTAGTTGTTTTCTCTTGCAGGGAGTTCTTGGGCTCTGTTCGGTCTTGGGTTGCAATGTTTTACCAGTTGTGGTTTGTAATGGTCCTCCTACTTTTCTGGGTTATACTCCCTGTCGATGGCAGACATGACAATACTCTCACAAACTGGAAAAGGTGCAACAACATGCCACTAAGTGGCTCCCAGAATTGAAGGATAAGAACTACGAGGAGAGGTTAGAGGCATTAAATATGCCAAAACTAGAAGACAGACGAAAAAGAGGTGATATGATCACTACGTACAAAATAGTAACAGGAATTGATAAAATTGATAGGGAAGATTTTCTGAGACCTTGAACTTCAAGAACAAGAGGTCATAGATTTAAACTAACTAAACACAGATGCCGAAGAAATATAAAAAAATTCACTTTCGCAAACAGTGGTAGACGGTTGGAACAAGTTAGGTGAGAAAGTGGTGGAGGCCAAGACCGTCAGTAGTTTCTAAGCGTTATTTGACAGTGTTGGGAAGACGGGACACCACGAGCGTAGCTCTCATCCTGTAACTATACTTAAGTAATTACACTTAGGTAATTACAAAGTGGGGGGGGGGTTTCATAAGTTTTTGCTCTCTTCGCCTCTCTGAGGGAACCAAGTTCTGGCTCGTGGTTCCTGGTAGGCAGAGAACTCCAATTAATTGATGCTCTATACTAATATAATGGATATCAATCTGTTAGCCTCAGGCAGCTGTAAGAGCTGCCCCCAGAAAGAAGTGATTTGACCATTATGTACAAGAGTAATTGACAAAACTGTCAATGAAGAATTCTTGAAAACTGCAAATCCATAAACATGAGGTCAACACATTCAAACTAAGAAAAGAGAGTTGATGAAAACAACATTAGAAAGTTCACTTTTGCAAACAGTGGTAGATAGTTGGAACAAATTAAGAAAGAGGGTGGAGGAGGCCAAAACCGTCAGTACATGTAGTTTCAAAATGACATATAACAATGATTACCGGGAAGAAAGAACACCACAAACATAGCTCTTATCCTGTAACTAAACTTAGGTAATTATACACAGAGGTACTTGCAGCTGAGGGGATAGTGTTCTGGAGTCGCAATCAGAAGGGCCCGAGTTCAATTCCAGGTTGAGGCAGAGTTTCTTTCACATGATGTCTCTGTTTACCTAGCAGTAAATAAGTACCAGTAAGTTAGACAGCTGGTATGGGCTGCATCTTGGGGATGTGTGTGAGTGAGAAATATGCAAATATGACAGAAGAAAAATAACTCTTGAATAAGTACATTAGACAACCAATGGTTAGAAAGGCAGGGTCCAAGAACTAACAGTTTGATCCTGCAGTTACAAATAGTAAATACAAAAAGGGTACAAATAGTAAATACAAATAGGGTACAAATAGTAAATACAAATAGGATACAAATAGTAATACAAATAGGGTACAAATAGTAAATACAAATAGGGTACAAATAGTAAATACAAATAGGGTACAAATAGTAAATACGAATAGGGTACAAATAGTAAATACACACATATATACAAAATTAAAATCAGAGCATAGTATGCCTGTAATGCACAACTTTGAACTTTCATATAACATGCCATTTTCCAGACATATTACCACCATATTATGAAGTGTCGACTGCACAGTAAAATATTTCTACAAGATTTTTTAATTATCTCTCACCCTGCCAACAAAATCTCCAACTCCAGGATTTGGAAAAGGTGCAAATTTGCGGTAGATGTGACCAATACGTGAACAGGGTGCATCTACCATGGTTCCTCCACACTGCCATATCTAAAAAAAAATAGAATGAAATAAAAATTAAGACATCCAGTGTGCACATAAATATTGTGACAATCAAAATCATAACGTTATAATTGAATGTGTAATGCAACCCCCTTTTCTAGTGGGAACTCAGTAGTTTCCAGAACTTTACTGCTGGTACTGTCAAGCACAAGCTAATCACATCAGAATCTGGCTTGCTCTACAAGACAGGCGGGAGTTTTAAGATACGAGACCAACCCAAAACTGAGAGGATACCAAACATAAAGCATTGCCCCAACAAAATAAGTGACTACTGGAGGGAAATTATTCACCCCAAGGTAAACGATGCTATTTGTTGACACCCAATACACACACACACATCTGAAAATAAAGAAGTGTGGATCTTGAATCTTGGGTTTTCTATGATATATTGCAAGCTAGAGTAGAGAGCACTCTGAAGTTTACTGGCCTAAGATTATGACAAAGATTCTTGGTTATACGAGTACATGCTTACAGTTGATACATGATAACATCAGATAATATTATTTTGCAGACAAGTTCCATTCCTTGTCTTATATATATTTAACTTAAATGGATGGTGGCAGCAACCTCCTTCTTTCTACTCTTCTACTTCTATCTCTACTATACTTCTACTTTTATGTCTACTCTTCTACTTTCCTCCTTTCTCTCTCATTCTTAATCTTTCCCTTTCCCCAAACCACCCTTTCACACTCCTCCCTCTCACCTCTCTAACTCCCACACCCACCCATACTTTCATTTTTTAATTTCTTTTCTTTCCAATTTCTAATACGTTACAACCAGTCCAGCCGAAAGGGATCGACCCCGACGGCCTCGCAGACGGGGAAGGGTGCCACATATACCAGAAGATGCCTCGACCAAGCTAACGTGAAGAGGTCCACCTCCGGGTGCCCAAACGTCCGGCAGAGCCAACGGAACGAGTCAGCGTCAACTGTCCATTCCATGAACAGGGGAGTGAACCAGAACAGGCCGTCCACCAGGACATTGGACATCCCCTGGACATGAACCGCCAGGAGAGAGAAACCCCGAGAACTCAGCAGACGAGTCACCTGAAGCAACCTGCCCCAAAGAGCCAAGGACCGCATCAAACCACCTCGGTTCAGGCAATGAACCACCAGGGAGCAGTCTGAAAGTAGCGAAATCACGTTCCGAGAGCGACACAAACCCTCCGAAGCGAAAAGCACACAGCTGCAACACCCGGGAGTTTGGACATGCGAGAAGGATGGACACAATGACCCTGGCCGGCCGGGTGAGCACTGTTCATAGAGCCTCAACCGAGAGACGATGCATCCGTTAACATATCGAGCGAGGGCTCAGCTAGGCGCCACAGCACTGAACCAAAAAAAACACAAAGAGGAAGCCGGCGACGCAGCAGCCAATGCAAGGCCCCCAGAGTCCAAACCCAGTGATCGCGAGAGCAGCGGAAGGGACGTTCCCGAATGAACCAGAAGAGCCCACCCCCCCCCTCCGAGGCCAGATTCGATCTGACAGCTAGAGCAACACGGCAAAGTTCAAACTACCACACAGCTCATTGAACAACTGACAAGTGACCCAGGTGCTCCCCAAAAACGGCCGAAGGTGGGATTGCACCCGCAGCAATGCCGCTGAAAGGAGAACAAGGAAGCGGTCCGAGAGTCCCCACACAAGACCCAGCGAAGTTCAAACCCAAGAGGGAACCAAATGGGACTGCCTCCAGTTCACCAAGAACCAAAATCCAGCGAACTGGGAAAGAACTAAATCCCTGGCGAGCAGACACGTGGACCAGCTAGAAGCCCAAACCAGCAAGTCGTCAAGGTAAGCCAGAACCAAAACCAAGCCAGAACCCAAACCCCTAATAAACGCAAACGGGTCACCATGACCCGTATAAGGCGTGTGAACATGTGAGGTGCCAGATTCAAGCTGAATGGAAGGTAAGGAAAGCAGTAACTGGCTTGGTGGCTTGGTTTTGTCGTGGGCTGACAAAACCGAGCCAGTTCCCGAACCCCGGATGAATCGGGTCGTGCCAATACGCTTCCTAGAGGTCGAGGGACACCAACAAAGCAGCCGGACCTGGGACAGAGTGGTCATCCGAAAAGAGGGGCAAAAGACCCCGGGGTTTAGACGGGACAAGTCCAGAATGACCCGCAGGCCCGTTTCGGAACTGGAAATCGGCGGGAAACCCACCTGAGGGATGCCGTCAGTTGACCACGCCCAAGTCAACCCACTCCGGAATGACCAGACAGAGAGAAGGCGAAGAGGCCTGCCCTGCCGGCCCAGATCCCTCCCAAAGGAGGATGAGCCATCCAACACCACCGCAGGCTGGAGGAAACACCACGAAACGCCCACGAATTATGGGACTAGGCAAGAGCCCCGTCAACGGGCCGAACCACGAAAGGGCCAATGACCCTTACAAGCGCTCGACAGACGCTCAGAGCGATCACTGCGCCGACCAGATGACGACAGCTCCGCAGGAGGGGCCGGCCCCGAATCTGGCACTACTGGCTTACGACGACCAAAAGAACCCCAAGCCCAGGCACGACGCTTCTGGAGAACCAACAAGTCCAACATAGGCTGGCAACTAGACGAGCCCGCCTGCAGAAAAAGTACCACCGCAGACTCTGCAAACAGCAACTAAGCCAGCTCTTCTGTTGCTATTTGCAACAAAAGCCAGCTCTAGCCTGGAAACCAGCACTTCTACATCCTCCTCGAGCCAGTCCAAAGACAGCTCCAGCAGGGAAAAGAAGTGCAAGACAAAAGCCAAATGTCCACGGGCATGCAAATCCTCAGCAATCACTGACGCTAAAAGGGAAGGGACCTGCCCGTGGCTGAAGCTGTACCTGACAGATATCGCGAGGAAGCACAGGGGCGAACAAGCACACTTTGAGGTACTCAAACTTGCCCCCCCAAGTAAACCTGAACAACCATAGTCAACTACGTCAACGCCCAACAGAACGCATGCCTTGCCCCAAACAAAAAGAAAGAGCAGTCTGCCAGCCAGGAAGACTCTGGTACCTCGTAACGCACCCAATAAGGAAAAGAGGAGCCAAACCTCAAAAGAAGAATCCATTATCGAGGCATAATCTGGGTTTCGCAGGAGGTAAACCGTAAGGGCTACCTGCACCTACCTAGGCAGAATGCGGAAAGCTGAAAACCTCCGGAAGAAAGGAACTGAAGAACCCAAGGGAACCCGGAACTGAACCCGGGGAAGAGTCGAACTCATATCAAACTCGTACAAGGAGGGGGGATAGGAAAACCCCTCTCCCTGTAGCAACATGTCCCACTCCGAGGGTACCAACACTCAAGCGGGGTCAAACGAGGCCCAAGCCCCCCAACTCCAAGTCAATTCCTCCCCAGCCACGGGATCCCCCACATCAGGACCCGGAGCCGAGCCGTCCTCCAAACCCTCTGCCTCTGGAGAAAAGACAGAGTCCACCAGAAAAGCTGGGATGAAGGGGGTCTGTTTGGGGGACCTGAAAGCCCCAGCAGGAGGAATAGGCTTGAATGCCAATGCTGCAAATCCAGAAGGGGCAGTCCCCGAAGCAACCCAAGTCTCACCATTCAGAAAACCCTGCCCTGATTCCGAAACCTTCAGACGTTTGGGAGCCGTGACCATCTGGCACTAGGCATTTGATAGAGGGGAAGCAGGATGAACCACAACAGGGAAAGAACAAGGGGGCGCTAACGAAACCAAAGTCGAGGTGACTAAAACCCCCCAAGTCTGGGTCCCTATAACCCAAACAGGGCAGCTGTGGGGCATCCGGAAAGGCAACCAACAGAGCGCATTGCAGCAACCTAAACCTCGCATGCAACGCGGAAGCTCCCTGCATCTAAATATCAGTAATAGTGGACTGGGTGAACAGGAGTACAAGCAAGAAACACCAATTGCAAGACTCCGGATCAAAGGTGTCATCAACCCAACAGGCAGAATGGCAGAGGCAAATGCGGTGAATGTCACTCTGAGACAAGGGGACAGAGCAACCTTCAAACTCGCACGAAGCGAGGTGAGACTCAAAGGTCTCCTCTATCGGACCAATGAACCCCAAAAGCGAGGTTCCCAGGGCCCTCAGGCCGACTGCTAAGAGAAGCCCAGGCAAGATACTGGTAACCAGTTATCACAGAGCTACCAGGCAAACAAACTAAAAGCTGAACCCCAGCGATGTGTGCAATCACGGGGACCTAGCGGAGGGCCACCAAAATCATACAAAGAGGTCCTACAGCCACACCAAGCATAAGAAAAGAAAATAAACACCCTGCAAAAGCACAACGTCTCCAGGAGGAACGGAATCGGTCGCTATATGAATTACAAGACTGCTGCACAGTACAGTACCTTGCGCTCCTGCCAGCGACAATGCTACCTCCTACCCAAGGCCAAACAGGGATGGGAAAAAACCACAGCTACCCCAAGGACGGGATATCACCAAGCAGCAAAAGAACCCTGCGGAAGTAGCCCCCGAACAGTTTGTGGAAGGTATTCCCAAACTGCAAGGGCAGTACTTACAGGGAACCTAGGGAAGGAAATCCTAGGCACATGCAACCCTAGTACTTCTGGAATAACACCTGACTCGCACACCACCACACCGCAGCACATCACCACAAAGCACAGCACTGCTCAAGGATTGGAGCCAGAGTCGATCGACCATCACCTAATACAACAGCCTCAGAACTGGGGTTGGCTAGCCGGCACAGGCGATCTGGGACCCCTTCCCCCCTTCCCCCTCCCAGGGAGGGGAAAGTTGCACAAACATCGGCACGGTGGCTGTGGTGATGTCATACTTGTTTGCTTGTTTACTGATTGGGAATTCTGTTTGCTCGTTCGGCTTTTGGTTAGCAATTTTTCACCATCCGTAGTTTTTTGGGGATTCCTACCTTTCTGGGTGCTTGACCTAGTAGATGGCAGAATTAGACTTCTAACCACACGGGGGTGTCTATAGGCCATTGCTCCTTGTGCCTCTCTGAGGGGGCCAGGTTCTGGTGCTGGTCCCCCAGTAGGCTTAGAATTCCGTCAATTGACTGTTGCCACGGTCTAATATTCACACATCAGCTCGGTATAGCTCCGGGGAGCAGAAGGGGTGCTCCACAGAAAAAATACTGTGCTAACCAGTATGATACATAGCACTTGGAGGGCATATAAGAACAAGGAACTGGGATAGAATAGAAGGTAAGGAATGGTGCCCAACTACTTGGGCTGCTGGGAATCAAATGCCGACCTGCAAGAAGCGAGACCAATTATAAACTATCATCATTTACCATTACAGTACTGTATTATTAAAGTGATACACAAGTTTTCTTCTTATGATAACTTGTTCACTGGCAACAGCATATTAAAAAAAAATTATTTTGGCTTATGTTACATCTGACAAGACAGTACATACAAAGAGCAAACCATGACTAACCTTAAAAGAGAGTTCATATTGTTCACCTCCCCATATGTCTAGCCCAGGATCATAACCTCCAAGATCCCAGAAAAACTTACTGCTAATGGCAAACAGACCACCTGCCATAACTGGGCTCCTGAAAAACAAAAAATTTAAGCTAACTCAGAGTAATTTTTCTTAATTCTATTTTCTACCATAGATTTGGCCATTCATCTTAAGTGTTAACCAGCATGTGTGTACATTTTTTCTGTCCTCTACAGACAGGGTTCGAAATGTGTTGTACATCATATAGAGTATTGAGTTATTGACTTCTCGATCACAGCGGGTGATTGTAATGCTTTTACAATGCTAGTCAGCATACATAGATTGTCTGTCTTACACAGATAAAATCAGATTGTTTGACTGATGAAGATTAAACAACCCAAAGGACAGCATGAGAATAAATAGCCGAATGAACACACACACACACACACATGCAATTACACACAATCAAAATAAGATTGAGGGCAGTAATCAGAGACAATGTATCTGACTGGAGGAGTGTTACTAGCAGAGTACCACAGGGTTCAGTTCTTGCACCAGTAATGTTCATCGTCTACATAAACGAGCTACCTGAGCGAATACAGAATTATATGAACATGTTTGAAGATGATGCTAAGATATTGGGGAAGATAGGAGGTGCAGATGACTGTCATGCCCTTCAAATTGGTCTAGATAAAATAAGTGCTTGGAGCAACAATTGGCATATGTAATTCAATGTGAATAAATGCCATGTTATGGAATGTAGAATCGGCTAAAATAGACCACATACGACTTACAAATTATGTGGAAAGGAATTACAGAACTCTAATAAAGAACGAGAATTAGGGGTGGTTTGGGATAGTAAGCTGTTTCCAGAGGAACACACAAAGAACACTGAGAAGAGCGTATCTGTCGCTTTCCAACTTCAGACTTGCTTTTAATTATATGGATGGTGAAATGCTGAAGAAGCTGTTCATGACTTCATGAGACCAAAATTGGAATATGCATCAGTTGTATGGTGCCCACATCTAAAGAAGCACATAAGGAAACTGGAAAAGGTGCAAAGCATGCTGCAAAATGACTTCTGGAACCGAGAAACACGAGTTAAGAGGAGAGACTAGAGGTGTTAAACATGCCAAAACTAGAATATAGAAGAAAAAGAGGTGATATGATCACCACCTACAAAATACTAACATGAATAATTCAGACCAAATTGACAAAGAGGAATTCCTTAACTAGCAACTTAGTGAACAAGAGGACACAGATTCAAGCTAAGGAAACAAAGGTGCCAAAAAAATATTAGAAAGTTTTTTTTTGCAAACAGAGTGGTAGACAGTTGGACCAAGCTAAGTGAGAAGGTGGTGGAGGCCAAAACCATTGGTAGTTTCAAAGTGTTATACGACAAAGAGTACTGGGAAGACGGGACACCACGAGAGTAGCTCTCATCCTGTAACTACACTTAGGTAATTACACACAGAGATGTATTCACCTTCATATAGTGCAGTGGGTTATTAAGCACTCAACCACAGGTGAACAGTGAGTAAATAAAAAGTAAATAACTTCAATGCAAAATTCACCATTATCACTACCCTGTTTCCACTTTCATAAGGTAGGGAGGCATCAAAAAAGAACTTGAAGAGCAAAAAAAAAACCCAGCGTTGAATGTAATGAAACGCCATTTTCTGGGTGAGACCCGGAGGCTACCCGGAGCTTTACCGGATGATATGCTAATGTCAGACTTTGGCATCAGTCATGTGTATGGAGTTCTAGGGCTACCGGGGACCACGAGCCAGAACCTGGCCCCCTCAGAGAGGCAAGGGGAGCAATGGCCTATAGAAACCCCCGTGTGGTTGGAAGCATTCTATGTCTGCCATAGACCGGGTCAAGCATCCAGAAAGGTAAGCATTCCAAAACAAACCCCTATTCTGGTGAAAATTGCTACCTAAAGCCGAACTAGTGGATAGAACTCTTCAACAGAAAACAAGGAAACTAGTATGACGTCATACGTCACCGCGCCGCTGTCTGCGCAGCTCCCCCCTCCCCGGGAGGGGGAAGGGGGAGCCCCAGACCTCCCACGCCGGCTATCCACCCATCAGTTCTGAGGCTGGATGTCAAAACACGCGAAAAACGCTGACCGGAGGGAGGGAGGGTTGCCGGGGAGCCTCCGGGTCTCACCCAGAAAATGGCGTTTCATTACATTCAATGCTGGTTTTCTGGGGGGAGCCCCGTCGGCTCCCCGGAGCTAACTACCCACAGAGGAAGGTCAAAGGGACAGAACCGGGAGGCGGACACCACGCACCCCCCAAGGAGGCGAGACAACCGGCAGCAAACGCCAACCCAAGGTACCACAGCCCCGAAAATCCCGGGAACAACACAAGAACCACGAGCAGCAAGGCCCCTGCACGAACACCAAAAATCCATGCCCGAAAGACTGCAAGGCCACGTCGCCCAGATGGCAGCGAGAGCAGCGAAGCCACGAACGCCACAGGCATGAGGGAAGAACACAGGCAGCTTAGCCGCAAGAACACGGCTGACCACCCGGGACACTATCACCCGCGAACCGGGAAGAACAGAACCGGATCAACGCAAAACGCGCTCCGGACCCAAACGCCGTGGCACGCAAACAACAGCGGAGGGCCGCCACTGAACACAAAAACGACACACCCCCGGCCCAACCAACGAAGCAGTAACAAACCCTGGACCCCTCCAGAATGCAGCAGCCCCACTCCGCGCCAGAAAAGATGGAGATTGCTGCCACCAAACAACCAAAACGCTAAAACCGAAGGAGCAAGAAAACTGAAGAGACTCGACCCCCAGAGGCAAAGGCACAAAGGAAAGAGCCGACGAAAAAATACACCGGAACCGAAGGGGCACTACCAACCGAGGAGAAGACAGAGCACGCTGACCAGAGACCAGGATGGTGCAAGCGGCACACGAACAGGCCGGAGGTGAAACGACGCACGAGACAGCTTACTAACGGTGCAGAAGCAACACCAAGACCGAAAGCAAGCTGAAGCAGCTCCGCCAGCGCCGCACGAAAAGAGGCGACAGTATGTGGCAAGACGACGGCCCCCAACCCCCACCAGAAAACCAAGCCGAGAGTAACCAAGCTAACAAGAGTAACCACCTAAGAAGGGACAGGAAAAGGAAGGACCGCCAAAATACCCCATACTGCCGCCAAGAGAAGCACGCAGGTGGGACACCTACCACGAAGCCACCCGACCACCAACCGGAGGCGAGACCGCGAGGCAGAACATAAGCAGCCCCGACAAGGCCCCTCCGAGCCCAGGAAAAAGGAGGAGCCGAGGGAAGATCTCGGGCGCGACCACCGAAACCCAGGCGGCACAAGGAGATGGAACGTCTGCCGAACAGAAAAACTCCCCAAAGCATGCAAGCCCGCCAGGAGTTCAGAAACGACAGGTCCGACGCGAGACATCGCAAGACCCCAAAAAAAAAAAAAAACGGCAGGGCAAGCTAGGAAACCAAAGAAGGCGGAAGGGTCGCCGCCAGAACAGTACAGTACCTGAACCAAGGGGTACGAACAACTGCAATAGACCGAGACAAAGAAGCACATCACAGGACACAGGCTGACCAACGCCTAAGAACACACGCAGAATATCCCTGCTGCAGAGGAGGCAGGAAGAAAGAGCAGAAGCACAAAAACCCCAGGAGAACAACCAGGGGTGGACAATCAGGCAGGGACAGAAAAACCCCCACGCAATCCCCAGGCACAAAACGGCAGCAAAGTGCCACTCCACAACCGGACACAGGAACAAGGACACGCCACCGTGAAACACGATACCAATGCACACGTGCAGCAGCAGCAACAGGCACCACTGCAACATGCAACATGTAAATAGCAACTCCCTTCTGCAAAGGCAGAGAACGGAGCAGGCAGACCCCAGACAGGGCCAACGGAGACACGACAAAACCCTGCAGGCCCAGAAACCTGCACCAGGCGACCGACGGTGGAGAAACCCCGCTCGATACCTGCTGGATGAGGTACTGGGAGCTCTTTTACACCTGAAGCCCGGCCCAAGGCCAGGCTAGACCGGCCAGAGGGTGGCCCACCAGGCAGCTGCTAGGAGCAGTCCACCGGCCCACATACCCCCACAACCAGGACGGGCCGGAACTGCCATACGAAAACAGGCTAGTGCGCCCTGGAAGTCCACGGACGAACCAGCAAGAAGGCTTATGCTCGCAAGTAGGTCGTGTAACAAGCACAGACCTCTGATGGTAATACAGTGTTCCCCAAATGTGCCAATAGCACCACTGCACTCCACTAGTACTATCCCGCAAGTTCTACCAGATAGGCGGGACCCAAGAGCCAGAGCTCAAATCCTGCAAGCACAGCCAGGAGCCTTACCAGGTGAGTACAGAACCAACCCTACAACCCCCACACCTCACAACATTAAAAGGAGGGTCCCCTGAATGACTCCAGCATGGGTTGGACATGCACAAAAGGGGGACAGGAAGGGTTGAAAAAAGGGACAGTCACTAGTGTGCGAACGGTCTCAGTCATACAAAAATATACCTAAATAAAGACAGGTATATAAACAACTCCGCATCCAGCGCCCGGCCAAAAGACGCCAGACCGCAGAAACTCACCTGGCGAATGGTAGCACGAACTTGACACGACTCAACCGTGCCCAGAAGAACCTGGGAGCACCGCCAGGTGAAGACGCCAGAGCCGGACCCTGCTGGACCCGCAGGAGAGCAGGGAAAGGCGAAGGAGGCGGTTCACACTCATGACAGGGAAAACCGCGGTGTCCTCCCCACAACTGGGAACCAGGACACCCCCGGCGCGAAGGGGCACATACCGCAGCCAGGGAGAAGAACGAGAGGCGAAGCACTGTAGCAAAAAGGGCGCAAAACACCAGCACTGAAACACCGCCCAGACCAAAACAAACTCCACGGCACATGCGCATAACACGCTGGCTGAACCGCACACCCTCCCTGCGGGAAGGCGCCAGCCAGGACTACTGCACGAGAAAAGTAGCCAAAAGAGGAAGCAGGAACAATAAAACCGGCCAAAGAAGCAAAGAGCCCAAAAAGGAACCCAACCGGGCGAGAAGCAGCCCAACCGGGCGACAAGCAGCCCAACCGGGCGACAAGCAGCCCAACCGGGCGACAAGCAGCCCAACCGGGCGACAAGCAGCCCAACCGGGCGACAAGCAGCCCAACCGGGCGACAAGCAGCCCAACCGGGCGACAAGCAGCCCAACCGGGCGACAAGCAGCCCAACCGGGCGACAAGCAGCCCAACCGGGCGACAAGCAGCCCAACCGGGCGACAAGCAGCCCAACCGGGCGACAAGCAGCCCAACCGGGCGACAAGCAGCCCAACAGGGCGACAAGCAGCCCAACAGGGCGACAAGCAGCCCAACAGGGCGACAAGCAGCCCAACAGGGCGACAAGCAGCCCAACAGGGCGACAAGCAGCCCAACAGGGCGACAAGCAGCCCAACAGGGCGACAAGCAGCCCAACAGGGCGACAAGCAGCCCAACAGGGAGACAAGCAGCCCAACAGGGCGACAAGCAGCCCAACAGGGCGACAAGTAGCCCAAAAGGGCGACAAGTAGCCCAACAGGGCGACAAGGACGAGGAGCCGACAGACGTTCCAATAATGCGGGAAGTAGCGAAAAACCTTCCCGTACCCTCGAGAACAGAAGCCAACACTAGTCCCGAAGGCACACGAAGGCGTAGGCGCACCCGAGATCAGAAGTCACGCAGAACCCCATCGAACGGGGAAACATGACGAAAACACCGTCCCAAAAAGGGGTGGGAGGAAACATCCACCCACAGGACGGAACCAACCGACTCAAAGGTCAAGGAACCGAGCCCGGGGAGAGGCCGACGCCCAACAGCACGTACGGTGAGTGGGGAGGAAAAACCCCACTCCGCGTAACCACAAGCCCCGCCTAGAGGGGATAAAAACCCCCACGGGATCCAACGGGGCCGAGGCCCCCCAAGTCAGCCCCTTCCCAGCCCCGAGAACCTACACTACAGGCCCCGGGGCCGAGCCGTTCCCCCAAAGCCCCGGCCGTACCAGAAAACCGGGGCAGCAGTGAAAACACTAATGAAGGGAGCCCACTGGCAGACTCGTACAACACGGCTGGAGGAACAGGCTCAAATGCCCCCGTCACTACCCCGGAAGGGGAATTCCCCGAGACTGCCCGAGTCTCAACACCATCAAAAACCCCGCCCCGAGCCTACAGACAGTAAGGAACCGGATGCAGGCAGGAAGGGTGATCCAGGGGAAAGACAAGGGGGTGTGGATGGAACCAAGCAACCAACACCCCCAAGTCCCAAAACGAACTACAACGGGGCAGCCCCGGGGCTCCCGGGGAGGAAACCACGAGAACGTTGCCACCACCAAGGCTCACCTGCAACGCCCCTGCTGCCCGCACCTGCTTTGTTAGCACAACTGGGTAACCGAGCCACAACGAGCAACCAAATTCACAGGACTCCGGGTCGAAGGTGTCACCGACCCCACAGGCAGCAGACGGAGGCAAAACAGAGAGTCACCCAGAGACAAAGGGTGAGAGCAACCCTCAAACTCGCTGGAAG